>NC_090176.1:15267292-15567292 GCF_024679245.1 Pseudorasbora parva | reverse complement strand
GGCCTTAGCTAACCAGGCTCCTTGGCCAGCTAACTTGATTAACTGGATGGCGTTGTCAACCGAGGCATAGTGTAGAGAGAAAGGAGTTAAAGGAATGCATTCATTAACACTTGCTATGTTGGGTGAATGAGGAGAAGACATATCGAAAATGAGACGTTTTTTTGCCAGAATATTTGCGCGTTGCAATGCCGATAGAATTAACCCGAAAGGGAGAGAAAGGAGGAAAAGAAAAAGGGCCGATGACATATCCTTTATTGACTTATTGACTTCTTTTTGGATCCTTGCAAGAACTACAGATGTGAAGAAATTTACAGTTAGGGTATACACAAACAGATTCATTGAAACAAGAACAAATAGGAAAACCATTGAAATTTGTGGTATGGCGACCTCTGCTGTCCGAAGAGGGCCTTACTTTTCAGCTCTATGGACAGCAGCCGGATCTTTGTTTCCGAATGCTTTGGGGCAAAGTGCGGCCGAATGCCCGTGAGCGCTGCAAATAGCGCACGCCAAGATTTTTTGGCCGCCGAAATGACGGACGAGCAGTTCCGTGTCTGTAACTGACCAGTCAATCCTTGAATTGAAGAGTGCGATAAATGACACGTATTTAGCGGAAAGTGACTTGTGGTACTCGTAAAACAACGTGCCTCCATATCGTTGGCTGAAATCCGCAATCATAGATAAGTAGAGATCTAGCGCTTCCCTTCTCTCTGGAAAATTTGGCACAAAATGTCTCTGTAAATGCCGAACGCAATAACGAATTCACCAAATGAAAGATTGCGTTGCAGACGAGGATCGGAGGTTTTAAGAAACACTGCCACGTCCCCACAATCCACCATCTTTCTGTCGGCAGCAGGTGAAGGGAGTAGTAAAGAAGCCAGATTAACATCCTTACCTTGGATGATGTTATTTCTTAGGTGAGGAGACACAGTTACGGCAGCTGGCGAAACGAAACGCCTACCGAAATTTTGAGCGGGAGCCGCTGTAGAGAGGTTGAAGATTGGAGAAGATAGTGGTGCCTGAACGTCTTGGAAAGGCATCTGAATCGAGTGTAGAGGAGTAATAATGGTAGAAGATGTGGAAGGCTCGTTCGAGAGGTTACTTAATCCGAAGGAGAAGGAATGTAGCTGCGGAATCGCCGATGAAGTCGTGGCCGGGTCTGAGCTGAGATTGTGGTGTGAGAAACGATGTTCGAACGCCGACATCTTGGACTCCAATCCTTTAACTGTTTGAGCGAGGCTTTGGACAGCAGAAAGGAGCTGATCATTCGTGTTTGATGGTTCGGCTCTTTGTGGAGAAGATGGTAGCCGAGCAGGTATTGCTGATCTTTTTTCTGGGTGAGGTGAAGATGATTTAGCGGACCTTTTCTTTCCGGTTGGTTTGGGTTCGGCTGCCGAAGTTGAGGCTTTTGAAGTGATGGACACTAATGAAATACCAAAAGTGTTCTGGGCCAGGAGGTATAGATCTTCTCTGGAGAGGCCTTGACTAACCGGTATGCCGGCTTCCTCGAGAGCTTTAATTATGTCCTCAGATGACCTGTGGGCCCATGGAGAGGTACGGCTCTGAATCCGAGAGCTGCGACGTGCAGCAGGAGGAGAAGGTGAGACGAAATCATCGTCAGAGTCAGAGTAGTCGCAGACAAATTGCGTGTCTTTAGACATTGTCGGCAAGTGACGCGTGCAACTGAATTGGAGCGTCAGCATCTGCAAACTCAAACATGAGTAAGTACCGATCTTTTATACCCGAGTATTAGAATGTGATTGGATAGATAGAAGTTAAAGTGACGTAACAATTAAGTCTTCCTGGCAGAACTTATGCTAAAGCTTTCATTTGCTAACCTGTTAGTAACTTAGTTGGTTGGCAATGGAAAATTGCATTGCAACCAACAAAGTTGCTAACTTAGTTAGCAACTATGGTTTTAAGAAACGCACCCCTGTTTGCATCCCTAGTCTGCTCTTTACATCTGTCAATAAAGACTTGTTATTGTGACTTTCTTCATCTCTCCTCTTCTGTTAGTGTCAAATAGTTTCATCCTTAAATTAGATAAACACCAATAAGGTTGGTGTTGTTAGGTGAAAAGTGTGCTGTGGAGCTTACAGAGACTTCCACCATCAGCTCTATTTTCTGTTCACCATCAGCTCTGTTTTCTGTTCACCATCAGCTCTGTTTTCTGTTCACCATCAGCTCTGTTTCTGTTCACCATCAGCTCTGTTTTCTGTTCACCATCAGCTCAGTTTTCTGTTCACCATCAGCTCTGTTTTCTGTTCACCATCAGCTGTTTTCTGTTCACCATCAGCTCTGTTTTCTGTTCATCATCAGCTCTGTTTCTGTTCACCATCAGCTCTGTTTTCTGTTCACCATCAACTCTGTTTTCTGTTCACCATCAGCTCTGTTTTCTGCTCACCATCAGCTCTATTTTTGTTCACCATCAGCTCTGTTTTCTTTTCACCATCAGCTCTGTTTTCTGTTCACCATCAGCTCTGTTTCTGTTCACCATCAGCTCTGTTTCTGTTCACCATCAGCTCTATTTTTGTTCACCATCAGCTCTGTTTTCTGTTCACCATCAGCTCTGTTTTCTGTTCACCATCAGCTCTGTTTCTGTTCACCATCAGCTCTGTTTCTGTTCACCATCAGCTCTGTTCCCGTTCATAGGGAACTCCCGCTGCGTCACCGCTCTGGGAACGCCTCTGCGTGATTGCGTCGTGAAGCACGTATGTCATCAGTCCATTAGAGAGACGGAACATCATAGGCAGGTGATGTCACTGACCCGGAAACTATAAATCCCACCGGCAAACACACACCTTTAGCTTCTGTTGCCTTCAACAAGCGCTCTGTGTTATCTTGTCCGTCAACTCTGTGTTTATGCCTGAGTTTAGACTTTATTGTTTTGTTTGCGCTCACACGATATCACAAGTATAAGAGAGATTATGGCGAGCGAACAGCAGTACAGAAAGTGTGTTCCTCCCTGCTCACGTTACTACACGAGTGGGGATACACATTTGATGTGCGTTGTTTGTTTGGGAGAGCAGCACGCGCAGTCAGCACTCAAGGCTAGAGAGGAGCAATTCAATTGACTGATAGACAACTACTCTGTAAGTGTTTGTAACTTTTCTCATTTGATTGTTTGTTCATTTGTTGTTGGATAAGTGTGTCTGTGTAGTGCAGAGGTGTGTATTATTAGTTTTGGTATATTCTCTCGGTGTGTGTGGGAGTTAGCATTTGTTGAGTTAGCATTTGTTTGGTCATTGCCACGTTGGGAGCGAGTTTGTTGGGGGCGTGGCCAGTGAGGTATTAAAAGCCTTGTGTGTTTGAAACATTTTGGCTAGAGAGGAGCAATTCAATTGACTGATAGACAACTACTCTGTAAGTGTTTGTAACTTTTCTCATTTGATTGTTTGTTCATTTGTTGTTGGATAAGTGTGTCTGTGTAGTGCAGAGGTGTGTATTATTAGTTTTGGTATATTCTCTCGGTGTGTGTGGGAGTTAGCATTTGTTGAGTTAGCATTTGTTTGGTCATTGCCACGTTGGGAGCGAGTTTGTTGGGGGCGTGGCCAGTGAGGTATTAAAAGCCTTGTGTGTTTGAAACATTTTGGCTAGAGAGGAGCAATTCAATTGACTGATAGACAACTACTCTGTAAGTGTTTGTAACTTTTCTCATTTGATTGTTTGTTCATTTGTTGTTGGATAAGTGTGTCTGTGTAGTGCAGAGGTGTGTATTATTAGTTTTGGTATATTCTCTCGGTGTGTGTGGGAGTTAGCATTTGTTGAGTTAGCATTTGTTTGGTCATTGCCACGTAGGGAGCGAGTTTGTTGGGGGCGTGGCCAGTGAGGTATTAAAAGCCTTGTGTGTTTGAAACATTTTGGCTAGAGAGGAGCAATTCAATTGACTGATAGACAACTACTCTGTAAGTTTTTGTAACTTTTCTCATTTGATTGTTTGTTCATTTGTTGTTGGATAAGTGTGTCTGTGTAGTGCAGAGGTGTGTATTATTAGTTTTGGTATATTCTCTCGGTGTGTGTGGGAGTTAGCATTTGTTGAGTTAGCATTTGTTTGGTCATTGCCACGTTGGGAGCGAGTTTGTTGGGGGCGTTCCCAGCTACTTTCAATAACGATACTCAAGTGAGTATAAATAGCGTGATAGTCCGCGGCAGCGGAAGCGGCAGTGTGAAGCCCTCCTTGTGTGAAGACCGACGAGTGTAAAGACTGCAACTCTTCCCAGTGCAACTCCGCCCGAGCAAGGACCCGGCAAGGCACTTGAGTATCATCTTCCTTTTCATTATTTGTGTTCGGTTCTAATTCCTATCTGGCCTTTTCTCTGATCTGTATTCACCATGTGCTTTCAAATCTCAACTATAACTACTAGCACTCGTAAATCACGCTCTGTACGCACGAGACGCCGTAATCCTAATAATTTGCGCTATATCCTAACATCCTCTGCTACTTTACTCTTTATTCCAATTGGTCTCTGGAATTGCCAGTCGGCTGTAAACAAAGCAGACTTTATTTCATCTATTGGGACTCATTCTCAGCTTAGCCTCATGGCCCTAACTGAGACCTGGATCAAACCAGAGGACACTGCCACTCCTGCAGCCCTCTCAAGCAATTATACTTTTTCACACACTCCTCGGCCTATTGGGAGGGGTGGGGGTACTGGTTTGCTTATCTCAAATGATTGGAAATTTGATCCATTACCGTCTCTACCGGCCAATTCATTTGAACCGCACTCAATCACTATTACTCACCCTGTTAAAATCCATGTGGTAGTGGTCTATCGTCCTCCAGGTCACCTCGGTAACTTTGTGGAGGAGTTGGATGTGTTACTTTCTAGCTTCCCTGAGGATGGCACTCCACTGATTCTGCTTGGTGACTTCAACATCCATCTTGATAAACACCTAGCTGCAGACTTCAGCACTCTACTGACTTCATTTGACCTTAAGTTAGTATCTACTACGGCTACTCACAGATCAGGTAACCAATTAGACCTGGTCTACACACGCAACTGCTCCACGGACAACACTTTAGTTACTCCATTACACACCTCAGACCCCTTTCTCATCACTCTTAACCTCATACTGACTCCTGATACAAAGCGTACTCCTACACAGATTACCTTTCGGCGTAATCTACGCTCACTCTCTCCCTCTCGCCTATCCACTATGGTTTCATCTTCACTCCCTCCACCTGCTCAGTTCTCAGCACTGGACACTAACAGTGCTACCGACACTCTTTGCTCCACTCTAACATCCTCCTTAGACAGTTTTTGCCCCCTTTCATCCAGACCAGCCCGTCCCACCCCATCTGCCCCCTGGCTGTCTGAAGTTCTCCGTGAACATAGAGGAAATGAGAGGAAACAGAGTGAACAGAGAGGAAATGGCATAAATCTAAAAACAATACTGACCTTGCCTTTTATCAGTCTCTTCTCTCTTCTTTCTCTACAAATGTCTCCACTGCTAAAACAACATACTACCACAACAAAATCAACAATTGCTCTGACTCTCGCCAACTCTTTAAAACATTCTCCTCTCTCCTTTGTCCACCTCCTCCCCCTCCTTCATCAACTCTTACAGCTGATGACTTTGCATCATTTTTCACCAACAAAACAGCTCTCATTAGCAAACAGTTCTCCTCATCACTAACTGACACGCACATCTCAACAACTAACACGAACACGCTTCCATCCTTCTCTCCACTCTCCGAGGCAGATATTTCTAAACTCATCCTTTCCAATCACCCTACTACCTGTCCACTTGATCCTATTCCCACTCACCTCCTTCAGGCTATTTCTTCTTCAATCACTCCTGCACTCACTCACATTGTCAACACTTCTCTTCACGCGGGCACCTTTCCCACAGCATTTAAGCAGGCTCGGGTAACCCCACTGCTTAAGAAACCCTCTCTGAATCCAGCACTTTTAGAAAACTACTGACCGGTATCCCTTCTGCCTTTCATTGCAAAGACCCTTGAGCGAGTTGTGTTCAATCAACTCTCTATGTTTCTTGAACGGGACAACCTCCTAGACAACAACCAATCCGGCTTCAAAAGCGGCCATTCGACCGAGACTGCCTTGCTCTCGGTAACTGAGGCACTGAGACTGGCAAAAGCAGCTTCCAAATCCTCAGTGCTCATTTTGCTGGATCTGTCTGCTGCTTTTGACACAGTTAACCACCAGATCCTCCTGTCAACACTTAAGAGGACGGGGATCTCAGGATCTGCTCTCCAGTGGTTCAGGTCTTACCTCTCTGGTAGGTCCTACAGGGTGTCATGGAGAGGTGAAGTGTCTAAGTCACATCATCTAGCTACTGGGGTTCCACAGGGCTCAGTCCTTGGACCACTTCTCTTCTCCATCTACATGTCATCATTAGGTTCTGTCATTCAGAAACACGGCTTCTCCTATCACTGCTATGCTGATGACACTCAACTCTACTTCTCATTTCAACCAGATGATCCTACAGTCAGTGTTCGTATCGCTGCCTGTCTGACAGACATTTCTGACTGGATGAAAGAGCATCATCTTAAACTCAATCTTGCAAAGACAGAATTACTTGTTTTCTCAACCAACCCAGCACTTCATCAAAATTTCTCCATTCAGCTTGGTTCATCGACCATAACTCCATCAAGGACAGCAAGAAACCTTGGAGTTGTGATTGATGACCAGTTAAACTTCACTGACCACATTACTGCAACAGCCCGGTCCTGCAGATTTGCTTTATACAACATTAGAAAGATTAGACCCTTCCTATCAGAACAGGCTGCACAACTCCTGGCTCAAGCTCTTGTTCTCTCCAGACTGGATTATTGTAATGCTCTTCTGGCTGGGCTTCCAGCATGCACTATCAAACCCTTGCAGCTGATCCAGAATGCAGCGGCGAGAGTGGTCTTTAATGAGCCGAAGAGAGCGCATGTTACGCCTCTCTTCATCAAACTGCACTGGTTGCCAATGGCTGCTCGCATCAAATTCAAGGCACTAGTTATCGCCTACAAAACAACCACTGGCTCTGCACCAATATACCTAAATTCACTTGTTCAGACTTACACACCCTCCAGAAGCTTGCGTTCTGCGAGCGAGCGGTGCCTCGTGGTTCCATCCCAAAGAGGCATGAAATCGCTCTCACGGACATTTTCCTGGACCGTTCCCACCTGGTGGAATGACCTGCCGATCTCAATTCGTGCTGCCGAGTCTGTAGCCATTCTTAAAAAACATCTTAAGACACATCTTTTCCATTTGCACTTGACCAATACAGAATAGCACTTACTGATCACCACAGCAACGACCAAAAACGTGAGTTTTTGTTGTAGATGTCTGTCTTTAAAAAAAAAAAAAAAAAATTGTTGTGTATTGTGCTAATTAATTGAGATTTCTTACAGCTCTTACAGGTTTTTGGCCTTGTCTGTTCCGTTGCTTCTATTACTCTCCCCTTTTTTGTAAGTCGCTTTGGATAAAAGCGTCTGCTAAATGATTAAATGTAAATGTAAATGTCAAGGGTCTCGTGCCGGCTGCAAGCATTGTGAGGCGCTGCCTCTTCGCGTGCTGTGATCCCGTGGCACGGGTTCCCCGCGGCACGGGTCCCGCTGTTGCCGAGGCTCAGCGGTGGCTCATGTCGTGGGGATCGCAATTGGATCTGACGGAGGGGTTTGAGACGGGCTCCGCCCTATCTCTGCCTTCACCCGCCAGATTCAGCCCGCACAGCGGTTTCTCCCGCCCAGGGGGCGGCCGCGGCGCTGCAGTTGTCTTCCGCTGAGGAGGTGGATGTCTGCAGCGTCGATGTAGGGGCTGAAGACTTGCCACTTCAGACCCCTGCTAGTGAGGAGCTTATGGAGGTTCTGAGCAGAACAGTGGCCAAATTAAATATCGACTGGCCACATGAGCACAATGAGCAAGCCTCAGTTAAAAGCAGGCTCGACGAACGCTTTCTCCCCTCTCGCTCTGCTCAGCCTCCAAGGCGGAGCTTGCCGTTTTTCACGGATCTCCACACTGAGGTGTTCACCATCGTCAAGATCGTGGAAGCGGCCCGTGTCTTCACGAATTTTCAGCCCCCATACGTCTGTATATAGTAACATCGCGGGGCTGAATAGACATGCTTGCGAGCCATCTCTCGTCTGATTCGACATCGGCCATAAAGGCTCCATCTTTGCCCACAAAACCCCTTAAAGTCACATCTTCATTAGTGGGCAAAGCGTACTCAGCAGCAGGTCAGGCCGCTGCATGTCTTGCACATCATGTCCATCGTGCAGGCATACCAGGCCGACCTGCTAAGAGACCTGGGTGAGAGCCATGAGATAGGGGCAGATATGATAAATGAGCTCCGATCTACCGCTGATCTTGCTCTCCGGGCCACCAAGGAGACGGCCAGATGCGTTGGCCGTTCTATGGCCGCCCTGGTGGCCACGGAGGGGCACTTATGGCTCAATCTCACAGAGATTAAGGAGAGAGATAAAAGGATGGCCCGCGCCCTCCACGGAGGGAAATTGTGCTGCTGGGCCAGTTGTTCCCTGCCGTTTCGCCGTTTCAGGGCGCTGCGCTCACAGGCTGGTACCCTTAGTATATTTTGTGTCGGACTGGGAGAATCTGCCACATATATCTCGATGGGTCCTGCGGTGCATAAGAATTGGGTACACCATTCAGTTCAGGTGTCGTCCTCCCAGTTTCAATGGGGTCCTCCCTACCTTGGTGGGCCCCGAGCAGGCTCTGGTAATGACTCAAGAAGTACAGACTCTGCTGCAAAAGGGGGCGATAGAGAGGCCCCCCCCCCCCCCCCCCCAGACAGGGAGTCAGGCTTTTACAGCCGGTACTTCATTGTGCCAAAGAAGGATGGAGGGCTGCGCCCTATCTTAGATCTTCGCGTCCTGAAACGAGCAGTGGCAAGGCTCAAGTTCAGGATGCTTACACTCAAACAGACTGTGTCTCAGATCAGGTCCGAGGACTGGTTTGTCACGATAGATCTCAAAGATGCTAACTTTCATATTTCCATCCTTCCACAGCACAGGAAGTTCCTGAGGTTCACTTTCAGGGGAGAAGCGTACCTATATCGGGTGCTTCCCTTCAGTCTAGCCCTTTCACCCTGCACGTTCACGAAGTGTGTGGAAGCTGCGCTGGTCCCCTTGCGTATGCAGGGGATCCGCATACTAAACTACATCAACGACTGGCTGATCCTAGCACAGTCACCTCGTCTCGCGGCTCAACATCGAGATGTTATTCTTGCGCACATGAGGAAGTTGGGGCTGAGGCTCAATTCCAAGAAGAGCGTTCTTTCTCCGGTAAGTCTTTCTGCTGTACATGAGACCTTTGCAGTGGTGGCTCAAAACCAAGGGCGTTTCCCCAAAGGGGAACCCTTTTCGCATGATCAAGGCAACACGCAGTGTCTCCGCACCTTGGTCTGGTGGAAGGACCCTTGGTTTCTGGCCCAAGGTCCGTCGCTGGGGGCACCATGTCAAGGTGCGTCTCGGACCATGGATGCCTCCCTGACGGACTGGGGAGCGACCATGAGTGGTCGTTCCACCCAGGGCCTGTGGCAGGAACACCAGCATTCATGGCACATAAATTGCCTGGAAATGATGGCAGTGTTTCAGGCTCTGAAGCACTTCCTGCCATATCTCAGGGGCCGGCATGTGCTTGTTCACACAGACAGCACATCGGTGGTCTCCTATATAAATCATCAGGGGGGTCTAAGATCTTGTCGCTTATACAAGTTATACACGCCTTATCCTCCTGTGGGCTCAGGGAAAGTTGATGAAAGTTGCTGTCGGTCAGGGCAATGAACATCCCAGGGAGCCAGAATGTGGAAGCAGACATCCTGTCGAGGCAGGGGCCGAGGCCCGGGGAGTGGAGACTCCACACTGAGGTGGTGGAGCTCCTTTGGGAGAAATTTGGCAGGGCTCACATAGACCTGTTTGCCACGCACAAGAACTCTCATAGTCCGCTGTGGTTCTCCCTGTTGCTGCCAGCTCCTCTGGGACTGGATGCGATGGTACAGGAGTGGCCGAGGCTGCCCCTGTACGCTTTTCCCCCGATTGCTCTGCTTCTGGGAGTTCTAGAGAGAGTGCGCCGGGACGGGGCCCGTCTTCTGCTAGTAGCCCCGTTTTGGCCGGGCCAAGTATGGTTCTCGGACATCGTGTCTCTCCTCGACGGCTCTCCCCTGGAGATTCCGATCAGGAGGGACCTTCTCTCTCAAGCGGGCGGGGACCTCGCCCGGAGATGTGGAAACTGTGGGCTTGGCCTCTGAGAGGGCCCAGCTCATAAGGTCTGGTCTCTCGGCCGAGGTTGTTAGGACCATTCTACACTCTAGAGCTCCCTCCACAAGGAAACTGTACGCTTTTAAGTGGAGGCTCTTCACGTTGTGGTGTAGAGCTCGCCTGTGGGATCCAGTTTACTGCCCTGCGAGTGCAGTGTTGGAATTCCTGCAGGACAGATTGTCCGCTGGTTTAGCCCCCTCCACATTAAAGATGTATGTGGCGGCCATAGCTGCTTACCACACTCCTTGGGGTGGTGTTTCTTTGGGGGCGACAACCTTTAGTAACTCGTTTTCTTCGTGGAACTCTGAGGTTGAGGCCTGTGACACGCACCAGGGTGCCGGCCTGGGACCTACCTATTGTCCTTCAAGGCCTTTCCGAGGCTCCCTTTGAGCCGCTCAAGGAAGTATCAGAGAAGTTTCTCACTCTAAAAACTGTTTTCTTGCTGGCTATTTCTTCCTTGAAAAGAATAGGAGATTTGCAAGCCCTCTCTGTGACACCCTCGTACTTGGAATTTGCTCTGGTTATGGCCAAGGCCTTTCTGTACCCGAGGCCCGACTATATTCCTAAGGTTCCCACCATTTCGGTGAGACCTGTGGTGCGTCAGGCATTCTGTCCTCCTCCTTTTATGACGTCAGACCAGGAAAAATTGAATCTGCTTTGTCCCGTTCGTGCACTCGACACTTATGTCCACAGAGCTGCCCTGTGGAGAAAATCTGAACAACTGTTCGTCTGTTATGGGCCACCCTCGAGGGGGGGGGGGGTGTCAAAGCAGTGCTTAACATACACAGGCGGGCATTCGGCTCCTATGGGGACGTGGGTATTCTCGTTCCCAGAGCGGTGATGCAGCGGCAGTTCCCTATGAACGGGAACGTCTCGGTTACGTCTTTAACCTTAGTTCTTGGAATTGGGAACGAGACGCTGTGTCACCCGGCCATACTCCCCGTATGCCCGCAAGCGCCTTGTTTCAGCCTTTTACAGAAGCTAAAGGCGTGTTTGCCGGTGGGCTTTATAGTTTCCGGGTCAGTGACGTCACCCGCCTATGACGTTCCGTCTCTCTATTGGACTGATGACATACGCGCTTCACCATGCAATCACGCAGAGGCGTTCCCAGAGCGGTGACGCAGCGTCTCGTTCCCAATTCCGGGAACTAAGGTTACAGACATAACCGATACGTTTTCTGTTCACCATCAGCTCTGTTTTCTGTTCACCATCAGCTCTGTTTCTGTTCAGTGTTCTTGGTTGGTTGATTGTTTGTATTATTCTATATTTTTACTTGTTATTCATTTTTTTGTTATTTTTTTCCCTTTGTTGCACTTTGAGATTCTTTGGAATGAAAAGTGTGTTATAAATAAAATCTATTATATCCACATCGCTATGATCAGATGCTTTCGTTCTGCTGCCGCCGTTGTCAGTTTTTGTGTGTGTTTATATTGTTACTGAGAGGAAAATGTGTTATATTCTATCGAAACAATTCTCAGCAGCGCTGTTGACGTCGGGATGTTAAGCGAGCTCTCAGATTCAATGTTTCCTAAGTATTGGATTTTAACTTGGCCTATTTTGCAAACAAAATCACTCTTGTCGATTTCCTTTCTTTGTAGCTAAAGCCAAAATGGGTCCACACTTCAGCTCTGTAAACCGCGGAAGCAGAATAATTCTATCTTCTTGTAAGGTTTGCTAATGCTAATGCACACACATTCACCTTGCGCTTCCCTGGCTCCACATCGGTTACATTCTGAGATAACACTGCCATCTAGCGGTTGGTTTGTATATAATCTGTGGTTTAATTCAAACACAAAGCCACTTATCTTGGATGTAAATAAATAAATATATAAATATCGATACAGTGTTTTTGAGAATCGTTACAGTATCGCCAAACAAAATAACGCGATACTCACGTGTATCTATATTTTCTTTCACCCCTATTTGCTAGTTTAATGAAAAAACATGTTTGTTGTGCACGGTCCAAAAGAGTTGTACCTAGTTTGAATGAGTCATGGTGGACTTGCTTTTACATGGTGGAATTTGTGAGGAACTAGAGAGGAATCCTTCTATTTTTATATTTAAAAATGTTTGTGTGCCCTGTGTGTGTAAAAAGCAGAGTGGACGTGCATATATACACACATAACTAACATGCCCTTTAAGTAACACAAATACAACTGAAAATGACTGTGCTATTGACCAACAAAAACCTGGGGCCTATTGCACAAAACTAGGATAAAGGATTAAAGCTGCTGTCCATAACTTTTTTTTGTGTTCAAGATTTACAAAAAATATAAAATAAGAATGTACAACATGAATCCATTTTTTCAAACCGTGTTTTTTTATTACCCTGAATCATTATGGTACACTTATAATAAGTATTTATATTGGGACTATTTCAGGCCAGATTGGTAGGTACCACTGCGGAGGAGCACTGTACCTGCGTGATCCGCCATAGACGTAAACATAGAGAAGTAGTTCTGGCTGCAATGTTCTTCCGCAAAATGCATGCAGTTCTGTTTATTAACCACTAGAGTGCAAAAAGTTACGGACTGCAGCTTTAAGCCGAGATATCTTGGTGATCTTGTCATCTGTATTCAAAATACACCACTGTCGTGTAAATGTGCCCTAAAAAAGCACACTCCCAAGAATGATAGCGATAACGAAAAATAACCATGTTAGTGGATAAATTGAGCCAGGATCACCAAGATATCCTGGCTTAATCCCTTATCCTAGTTTTGTGCAATAGGCCCCAGGTCTAAAGTCAATGGCGCAGTTGTTTTCAGTTGCCTCAAAATAGCCAACAAACAGGCCAACAATGCGCCTGAACACACTTCATTTTCAGACCAGCGAACAGATGGCACGATGTGCTTTTAAGAAACACGGCGCTTGACATGAAAATGCATCGGGCTGAAAAGTGTCTGCTGCCATTGGTTGGCGTCTATCGGTGCAGTGTGATTGGCCTTTAGAATTTATTATCTTACTACTCTCTCCTACATACCTCTGGACTAAGACAAAAAATGCATAAGTGCATACATTTGGACTGCTTTGGGATTTGGGACACTACATTTTAGGGCTGATTATGAACTGCTACTGAAAGGGCTTCAATTTGAGGGTTCTTTTTAGACATTATGATATGTTATACTCCTGCTTTCCCAAAAACGACCATCTCCCTTGAGAAACATAATTGACCTATGTCTATTTGTTTGCCTTAACAGACATGCAGTGAGGGAAATGGTGGTGATTTGGGGGAGGGGTGTATCTACGCCATAATACCAAACTCTGAAGGAATTTGCTTATTTTGAAAACAGTCTGTTCGCTCCAGGCAGCTAACACAACCTTATTAAGAGTGGTCAACCGATGGAGGTCATCAAACAATCAGCTGAGAGCCTTTCTTTCTGGTCCCACGCACTGTGAGTTGAATGAACCATTTAACCTCATCAAATTTCATGCTATTTATGTAATATCACTCTATAATGTAGTGACTGTGATGGTTATGGGATGTTGTTAAATGGTCCTGTAGGTTTTTACTTTATCTTAGTCAAACAAATCAGTGCACTGGGACATAGAAGCCTCCATGGTTTCCATTATTTGTCAAAGGACACTGTCCCCAGTCTAGGATGTTTGTAGAAGAAGATACACTCACCTTATCAGCATGCCATTTACATGAATGATCATGTGAACTGGCGGACTATCTGTTTAGTAGAATAATACATTCAAAGTAACATCAACAATTGGCCTATGAGTGATGAGCTGTACATGGATGGCTGAAAGGTAAATGGGATGTCACATTCTTATTCTCTCTCTCTCTCTCTCTCTCTCTCTCTCTCTCTCTCTCTCTCTCTCTCTCTCTCTCTCTCTCTCTCTCTCTCTCTCTCTCTCTCTCTCTCTCTCTCTCTCTCTCTCTCTCTTGCGCTCAACTCTGTCTTTGTCTTCTTTACACTCTGTCTGAGGCCATCTGGACTCTGGTGGTGTCTGCTCACTCAAGGTGAAAGTAAACTACAGCCTGTAGTTTACTATCGTTGAGACCCAGGACACTTGTACCACCAAGGCCACTGCCTCAAATAGAAAAAAAAAGAAAAGAAAAAGAAAAAAAGATTGCAGAATGGATGAATGGAGTATGTTTTTTTTATGAAAAAAAGACAAATAAATATTAGTATAATTTTGATATTTTATTATTATGGCAATATAGTAAATTATTAATATGCAGTGGCCACCCAAATGTATTTGGTCACACTTAAAATGTATGAATGTCAGTGCATTAGAATATTAAAACAAGTGGAATCTGAAAACAAATTACTTGAGACATTTAGTTAGAACTAACTCTTTTTTTTGGCATTATTTAAATTTGTAACAAAGTCTTTGTAAATACAATTGTTTTATTCGTGTATGTAGGATTGTCCTATTTGTCTTTTCTTTTGGATTTGGCAAAGATGAACCAATGAACCAGAGAAAAACACAAAGAATCTTCTATTTTCTCCAAAACACACAAAGATTCACACGCACACACTTAGACAGGCGTCCTCCTGCAGAGGTGTAAATAGGTTGTAGGTGTTGTTTCTCAGATGGATGATGAGAAAATGGCTTATTTTGTCTTGGGGGAACCATCTGTTTTTTTTCTTTTATAATTTTTATCTAAACACTATGGCTGTTTATTTCTGTTCTTCAGTGAATACTGAGAAGACGACAAGCTCAAACAAGTGCAATTTACAGTTTGTTGGATAACAAATTTCAAAGACGCACAATATAAGACTCTTCGACCCATCTAAGCAAACACCTGATCCATAAGCAAAAAGGATTGACTAACATCTCATACTGTTTTTACAGTTTTATCGGTTTCACTCTTCACCATTTCCTGCTGAAATTTCTGTGGGATTATTGAACTGGAGACTGGATCTTACAATACCTATAGTCTCTTACGTGCAATGCATATTCCTACGTTACTAACCCAAAGCGGTCAAGGTACTAGGACTCTTTTCTCTAGACTGTTGTGGATTGCGGATACATTTCTTGGACACGTTTCTTCTTTTTATCTGATCCGCTCGCTGGCACAAATTGGCACTCATCTTCACTCGTGGTTAGATGCCGTTAACACAAAAAGCATTCCAATGCGTAGCTTTCCCAATGTTTTTCTAATATGCGCTAAACGGCACGGCACTTGATGTGTTTGACCATTGAGCATGCGTCTCTGGAATAAAGCCTTAATTATTTTTGCAGCGTTCGCATGAGAATGTGATATTGCTTTTACACAACCGGTAAATAAAGAAGTTAATAATGCTGTTTCATTGCATACTGAGCTTTTTACTCTGTTAAATACTTGTATTCCCATCCTAAACATGGACAAAGTTTCAAAAAATAAGTTGGATGTTTGATGGAGTATCTTCTATGTCAAAAATCCTCCTTCCGGTTTCTCCCAAGTTTCAGAAAGTTTTTTTCGAGTATGGGTCCGCTTGACGTCAACAGTGCGGAATTTCCTTGTATGGGCCGTACGGGCTCTTTTCCTGGAAGGGTGTGCGCGCGGGAGCCACCAGAGCGAGAGAGCAAATGCACAACGCCCATAAATGCTGAACTCACTACTGTCACAGGACTTCACCAAATCAACAATGTCACCAAAGAAGTGTGTGTTTGATGGAGCGGTCTCAACGATAGGTTCACGGTCCTGCTCACAAAGGTTCACGGTCCTGCTTTGGAAGCAGGTGGTGAGAAAACCGCTTCAAATGTCTATGTTGTTGGATATCGTCGCGTAAGTAAACATCAGTAAACAACATGATTCTGTATAGTTAATTTATCAATGGAGTATGCGATGTATGGTGTGTGAAATACATTTTAGCTGACCACCAGGTGTCTGTTTGTTTATTGTAAAACCACCCAAACATAAACCTAGCAGACGTTCACACAAAGCGTGCTTCTCTATTCAAATGCGCTACTCCATTGTTTTCTATGTAACGTTATACACTAGTCTGACGTGCAAAACCGTTTTGCTTGCTTCTGCTAAGGTTAAGTCGCACACAATAGTCCATAAACCAAATCATGTCATCATAAACAATGAGTAAACACACACAAATGTTGACAAGCCACTAAATACAGTACATACCACAGAGACGGACGTCCGGCTGTTGCTGTTTCTCCTGTTCAATTTATTTCCAACACGATCTCATGATAATGCGTATCAATAGTGCGAGTGTGAAATCTTGTGGAATGGACACATCAAAATGAGCTTTGGCGTGCAAATGCTACACAGTTTTTTGTGTGCATATGATACGCACTTTATTGCGTACATATGACATGGATCACTGTAGGATTAGGGTGGTGGGGTGGGGGTTTTGTACGTATAATACGCCATAAAGTGCGTATCATATGCACGCGAAAAACGGCGTACTCAAAAACTAATTTTGGCATATACATTCCACGAGATTGCTCACTCATACTATTTATACGCATTTTCGTGAGATCGGGCTCTTTATTTCAGCTTCTGGATCTGATTCTGGATCATACATGTATTAGTTGAATCTGATTGATAGCTATGGTTTATTTAGGGCAACGTTTTCTTTTCCACATTTGAGGATGTCACAGCTTTCAGGGGCTCTCATGCAATAGCTGCATGCACTCATGATTCTTTAGCTACGCCCACACGATACGCCTCCATCCGCTCGTTTTATTTTTTTTATTTTTTCCCGGAAAGACTCAGTACAGCCTATCTTTCTGTTTTAAATATAATAAAACTAAAAACTTTTTGGATATATGAAGGATGCATATATCCTATATACTCTATAGGCACTCAAGATTGACATGAAAAGATTGACTGAAACTGAGTTTTTCCACCCCCTTTAAGGAAACATAGTGAGCATCGACACATCCTGGTTTTTACTGTGCATTGAGGGACTTTTTATAGAGAGAATGTTTCAGTGCCTGGAAGGGTTCTGCTATTGAGCCCTTAAAATGGCAGACTCCCTGATTAGTGCCCTGAATACTGAGATTTGTGAATCAGTATATCACGTACATGAATTCAGGCACTGGTAAGGACAGTAAAGGACGCTGGCTCACTACATATTGGGACACTGATGACTCTATTTCAACTTGACAGCGACTTCAATTGTACAACATCATTACTGGTATTTATGAACAACAGCGGAGCGTTCTGACATTACTTGTAATGTTGTTTAAAATACACTATGATAAAGTTGTAAATAAATTAGAAATGTTAGCTATTGTGTTCATTACCTGTCTAATGATGTATGTTTATGCTGAAGTATAATAATGCTGTGATTAAACTTTTTTCTTTTTCATTAGAACCCAGGTGTGACAATAACCTTATGTCTAGCAAAAATGATTGTATCATGAAATATATTGTTGTTGTGAAGTAAAATAACTTTGTCATATCACACATCCCTACTTTTTACTACATAGCAGGAACAGTTCCCCCAGTTCCATTTCAGTCGGTCAGTTCTGACATACTTCCGAGACATTACTTAAATGTATAATTACAGTATAACAAAGTGTAAAGTGTAAGCAAAAGAAGTATGGAAATTACCACTCTTTGGCATTTTAAGCAGATGACACCTTAAAGGGTTACTTCAGCGATTAGCATATGGCTTTGTATCAGTAAAAAACCCTTAAGTATATTCAAATGATTGTGCTTTCCCCCCTCATATCCCCCTGAGACAAGAGATTTTTGCATTTTATTTCTGGAAAAATTCCTCCTATGATGCAAATTGACGATATTTGCATCATAGGAGGAATGTTTGGCCAAAGGCTAAAGACTACAGCCAGCAGAGAGAGCCATTTCCGCATGTTTTGAATCCGCGCATGGGGGATGGGAGATCACACTCAGAGCTCAGCTCGCAGCTACAGGGACTCATTTAAACGGAGTTATGGTGAGCAATGTAAGTCTTTTAACTTCTCAAATTAATTTCTATGAAAGTTAAGCTTGCAAAGGCATGAACTGAAACGCGCCAGACTGAACTCGCGTTGTGAATGTATGCTGCGAGTGTAGTCGCGATTACCTCAGCGAGAGCTCATTAGCTCATTTATCTGACTCCTGCAGTTAGTGCTCAGTGCTGTGATACTCGCGCGGTGACTCACTCATTATATTGAACAGACACGTTCAGCTATTAATTGTAGTCTTCTCCAACTCAGTCACAGTAAATAAGTTGGTGGCTTTGGTAATGGCTTCACAGGGCAGCGAAGTATTCTTGGAATTGTAGTTTTTTATCCCCATGAGACAAAAATACATTTTCTGTCTTTTCTCAGTCTAGAAAGCACCAAATTAAAAAATAATTTCACATTTCTATTACATTGATGACCCAGTTTAAACACAGATTCATCTTCCCAGCACTGAAGTACCCCTTTAAGCCCAGTCTTTTTTGAAAAGTTGGTTGTGATAAAAGGCAAAGACAGACAGTATTGAAGTAATTTTACTTTCCAAGTAATTTATTTTATTTTAAGTATATGTACTTTATCAGTGTTCTTCTTTGGAAGAACATTTCAAAAAAAAATATTGTACTTTTTACTGCAATACATTTCATATTGAATATAATTTAATACTTAATTACATTAAAAATCTAGTACTGTATACTCTTACTCAAGTAAAAGCAATTCAAATTTTTACTTGAGTAAGTTTTACAAGTAAAAAGTACTACATTTTAATGTAATTAAGTTTTAAAGGGAAGAAAACAACAACTTTTATTTATGGAATGTAGTGCAGTAAAAAGTATGACATTACATAGTATGCTTTGGAATGTAGTGAAGTAAAAGTTTTCCAGAGAAAAAGACTGATAAAGTATTCTTAAATAGAAAGTAAATATACTCCACTAATATCTGCCTCTGATAAAAGGTATCAAATCTATAGCTGTCTGATGATTATAGAAAAAAGAGAAAAAAACTTTTTTATAATTTCTCATTTCCTCATTTCTCATTGTAAAAACTATACCAACACATTTACTATTATTTTAATAATTTAATATAAAGGTTTTTTTTGTAAAATTGTAAGATAGTGATAATAGAGATTTAAATTATAAGGCAATTTATACTTTTTAAAGACAGATGTCTCAGATGATCTTTTTCATTGTGTAAAAAATAATGGACAATTAACCTTTTTTTTTTTTGTCCATTAAAATGACTGTAAAGCTGATTCTAAATAATTACACTGAACTCAAATGACTTTTCTGCTAAGTAAACCATATCAACAAGCTCTCCATGCAGAGAAAACATGAGATAGATATTTGAGGTATCTGACAGATGTTCCCTGAGAGGAACAATCAGTATTACAATCCATTACTGTCGACCATCTTTCAAAGATTATTATCTCTGTACAGTCATTGCAGACATGAACAACATTCAGAACAACATAGAGGCAACATGATAGGTGTTTTTGAAGAGACTGTAAAAATGTTTTTAAAGTTCTCCACCCTGTTGTGGACACACACACTTTGTGATTGTAAAAATCAAGGTTGTTAAAACCCAAACAGTTCAACATTTTATTAATCACTGCATGTCTGGGAAAATGTCAATAAAATGTTTGACTGAAATACAATGAAATGCACTGCACAGGTTGGGTGTGTTAAATCTTGGCAGTCTATACATCAAGTCAATAAAAAATTCAATTCTGATATTACATCTAGTTAATTTATTACATTAAATATTGAGGGTCAGATCAAGTGCATTGCATTGTGGGATACAGTACTTTGTGTAACATACCTTGTGAACAAGATGCTTAATTTTATTGAACGCACATTTGTAGTTAACTTCAAAACTTAAAAGTGTATTTAAAAAATAACGTACTTCATAAACTGTATTGACTAAAATACCAAACCACATGTAAAGTACTTGTACTAATTATAATTTGAACTAGTGTTTTGCAAGTATTTCTGTAATAAGTGCCTCAATTCTTAGCTTTTAGTATACATACTACATATTGCAGTGCTAGTACGAAACTATGGATATTATAGTATGCCCTTCTAAACATATTAGCTTCACATTTCAGATCAGCCCATGTCACTGAGCAGCACACATTAGAAATCAATGTTGTTCAGACAGCGCTATAACTCTGTCCTTGTGCCCTACTGAGGAGTATATAACCCTACTCAGTAGCCTTTCACATGCAATTAAGCTGTTTGTTTTACATGCATTTGTGGGTCCTGGAGGTCTGACAGACACAGGGCAGACCCTGCTCCCTATTGAGAACCATCTGCCGTACAGCCAATTAATATTCAGAAGGCCTTCTGTTAGAGCTTATATTCACATAACCTGCTCTGAGAGCAGCTGATGAAGGGGAGATGCCTCTGAGAATCACAGGTTTCTTGTGTGGACAGGCTGTGACAAAGTCAATGCTTTTCAACTTCATATGTGTGAGATGCGTCAAACTGCAAAGGAGCAAACAGGTTTTCTCTTGCACGTTTATGCGGTACCACATATAGCCAGGTGGATTGTCTTTGATTTACTCAGCAGTTCATATGAATTAAACAATAATGTAACCATATAGTAAAACCATGGGGTCAAGGTTTGACTATAACTACAACCTTGGCTCAAAAACCATCTTCTTCATTGAAAACCATTTAAAAGTTAAAAGCAACATACACTCACCTAAAGGATTATTAGGAACACCATACTAATACTGTGTTTGACCCCCTTTCGCCTTCAGAACTGCTTTAATTCTACGTGGCATTGATTCAACAAGATGCTGAAAGCATTCTTTAGAAATGTTGGCCCATATTGATAGGATAGCATCTTGCAGTTGTTGGAGATTTGTGGGATGCACATCCAGGGCACGAAGCTCCTGTTCCACCACATCCCAAAGATGCTCTATTGGGTTGAGATCTGGTGACTGTGGGGACCATTTTAGTACAGTGAACTCATTGTCATGTTCAAGAAACCAATTTGAAAGGATTCGAGCTTTGTTACATGGTGCATTATCCTGCTGGAAGTAGCCCAACGTGATCTCAGGAAAATACGTGAGTATTTTTACGTAAAGTGTGATTCTACTATACGTACATTTACTAACGTTTTCACACACAATAAAACGTACAATACTGACTTGTTAACAGCACTAAAATGTACAATATTGACGTATTGACAGCACTAAAATGTAAATTATCTACGTATCCAAGTGTGTACGTGTAAGTTACCAGGCTCCCATAAATCGTGGCATTAATATTGTTTATTTTATATCCAATAGTCACATCAATACATGTTTTCAGTCACATTTATTAAATGCATTTTACTAAGTTAATCAACCTAATATAAAATAACAGAAATATAAAATAACATTTTGCTCTCGTGACTTCTGCTACAAACTTATTTCGGATGACTAGATAATGTTAAAAGAACTGAATTTTAAAACCGTCAGATGAATAACATTCTTGCCAACCATTTTGTAGTATTTAGCTTGTTGTTTGCTGTGAGACATAAAAAGGCGTTTTCTCCTATTCAGCAACTGGCGATCACAAGATTGTCACGTCACAGACAAAGGAAAAGGTGCGAGGACTCAAGTGCAGAGAAAGATAATTTATTACAAAATAAACATAAACTCAAAACAAAACCCACGAGGGGGAAAAACACACAATAGAATAATAAAATATAAACTTAAACAAACCAACAGAATCACAGGGAGAACGGGAGACGCAGACATTACACAAGGATCCAACACAGACTGACAAACACAAGGAGATTATAAAGGGAACAAACAAGGCAGATAATGAGGGAGAACAGGTGGGGCAAATTAACCAATAATCAGATAACAAGGGGGAGGGAACTGACAGGGACACGAGCACATGCTCAACATAACAAAACCCACAAGTGCACACACGACAGGACAGGCATGTGACATTACCCCCTCCTTAAGGAGCGGCTACCAGACGCTCCACTAGGGACGGGAGGGACAGACCCGGGCGGGACGGGAGGGACAGACCAGGGAGGGACGGGAGGGACAGACCAGGGAGGAACGGGAGGGACAGACCAGGGAGGGACGGGAGGGACAGACCAGGGAGGGACGGGAGGGACAGACCAGGGGGGCACGGGAGGGACAGACCAGGGGGGCACGGGAGGGACAGACCAGGGGGGCACGGGAGGGACAGACCAGGGGGGCACGGGAGGGACAGACCAGGGGGGCACGGGAGGGACAGACAAAGAAGGTACAGACAAGGGAGGGGTAAACAAGGGAGGAACGAGGAAAACAAAAAGTTCAGGAGGCCATGGTGGCCCACAAAGTTCGAATGGCCAGGGCGGCCCACCGAGTTCGGGAGGCCCACCCAGTTCAAGCGGCCGGGGCGGCCCATAGAGTTCAGGCAGCCAGGGCAGTGCGGGTAGAGCAGGGCGCCAGGGAGGCGCGGTGAGAGCAGGGCGCCAGAGAGGCGCGGTGAGTGCAGGGGGCGCCAGGGAGGCGCGGTGAGAGCAGCACGCTTCAGTGGCGCGGTGAGAGCAGGACGCCTCAGCGGCGCGGTGAGAGCAGGACGCCTCAGCGGCGCGGTGAGAGCAGGACGCCTCAGCGGCGCGGTGAGAGCAGGACGCCTCAGCGGCGCACGGAGAGCAGGACGCCTCAGCGGCGCACGGAGAGCAGGACGCCTCAGCGGCGCACGGAGAGCAGGACGCCTCAGCGGCGCACGGAGAGCAGGACGCCTCAGCGGCGCACGGAGAGCAGGACGCCTCAGCGGCGCACGGAGAGCAGGACGCCTCAGCGGCGCACGGAGAGCAGGACGCCTCAGCGGCGCACGGAGAGCAGGACGCCTCAGCGGCGCAGGGAGAGCAGGACTGCTCAGGGGCGCAGGGAGAGCTGGGCGCCTCAGGGGCGCAGGGAGAGCAGGGCGCCTCAGCGGCGCAGGGAGAGCAGGGCGCCTCAGCGGCGCAGGTAGGGCGTTGGGGAAACTTCTCCAGTCCAGCAGTATCCACCGGCACTGGGACCACCGGAATACGATCTGCTGGCATTGGGACCACCGGAACATGATCTGCCGGAACTGGGACCACCGGAACACGATCCACCGGCACAGGGACCACCGGAACACGATCCACCGGAACTGAGACCACCGGCACACGATCCACCGGAACTGGGACCACCGGAACTGCCTCCGGGGCTTCGGATAAAGCCCTGTGCTCCTTCCACGCATGCAGGACTGCCACCACAAAGCATCCCATCACAGCCCTCCAGGCCGTTTCCGGACTCGGGACCACCGGAACACGATCCACCGGCACAGGGACCACCGGAACACGATCCACCGGCACAGGGACCACCGGAACACGATCCACCGGCACAGGGACCACCGGAACACGATCCACCGGCACAGGGACCACTGGAACACGATCCACCGGCACAGGGACCACCGGAACACGATCCACCGGCACAGGGACCACCGGAGCACGATCCACCGGCACAGGGACCACCGGAACATGATCCACCGGCACAGGGACCACCGGCGCACGCTCCGCCGGTACTGGAACCACCGGAATACGATCCGCCAGCATAGGGACCACCGAAATACGATCCGCCAGCAAAGAGACCACCGGAATCCGATCCACCGGTACTGGGACCCCTGGAATCGGGACCACCGGAGCAGGTACGGAGGGAGCCTTTCTCCTCCTCCTCCGTTTCGGGACCACCGGAGCAGGGACCACCGGAACACGGTCCACCGGCATAGGGACCACCGGAACACGATCCACCGGTACAGGGACCACCGGAACACAGTCCACCGGCATAGGGACCACCGGAATACGATCCGCTGGCACTGGGACCACCGGCACAGGGACGGAGGGAGACTTCCTTCTCCTCCTCCGTTTCAGGACCACTGGAGCAGGGACCACCGATCTTGGGACTGCCAGGGCAGGGGCCATCTCCCTGGCAGCTCTCTCCTGCTGGCAGGCGATAGCTTCCACCATTGCCTCAAATGTGCCTCCGTCATATGCCCTTCTGAGCCACCACTCCATGGGCTCATCTAGGGCATAATTAAAAAGGTCCTTGAGTGCAGAGTCACTGAGCCTCAGCCCCTTGGCGGTCTCCAGGAACTTCTTTGCAAAATTCCTAATCTCCATTCCCTCCTGGTGAAGTAGGTGGAGGACTCGAAACCGTAGAATCCGCTCATAGTGAGGACAGGTGGTGAGCGATTCCGGGATCGAGTCCTCTCTCTGCTGAGTCCTCAACATGGTTGGATCCTTCTGTCACGTCACAGACAAAGGAAAAGGTGCGAGGACTCAAGTGCAGAGAAAGATAATTTATTACAAAATAAACATAAACTCAAAACAAAACCCACGAGGGGGAAAAACACACAATAGAATAATAAAATATAAACTTAAACAAACCAACAGAATCACAGGGAGAACGGGAGACGCAGACATTACACAAGGATCCAACACAGACTGACAAACACAAGGAGATTATAAAGGGAACAAACAAGGCAGATAATGAGGGAGAACAGGTGGGGCAAATTAACCAATAATCAGATAACAAGGGGGAGGGAACTGACAGGGACACGAGCACATGCTCAACATAACAAAACCCACAAGTGCACACACGACAGGACAGGCATGTGACAAAGATACACCAAAACACAACATCAATTCACAAAACACAACACTTTATTCGTTCGCTATAATCCAAATCGTTAGAATCCATATGTTTGCGAGAAACAAATCCAAATTGAGCCCGGTGATCTTCATCTCCTCTCAGTAGCGCGACGGTAAACATCAAATCCCGCGCTCGTTATGAATTCATATTTAAAAAACGCGCCCTCATGAAGCGTTACGACATGATTTATGGCAGTGACATCGAACGCTCATTGGCTCTCGCCTGCTTCGTCACAGATTTTTGACACGCCGTGTTTCAGTCGATTTGTATTTGAAATGGGAAAAGCGCAACTTCACGGAGAGAAGCCGGATTAATATTTTCATTGATTAATAGCTAACATTCTGCTCTGTACCTCATACAAAACTATTAACGTTATATACCACCAGAGAGGACTGCGACTGCAACACATCTTCATTTAAACTACTTTTGGTACCGCTTTTGACCTTTTTGCAATAAATAAATTATTGTGATTACACTGGTCTGTCTGTTATGCTTTGATTTATAACAGTACGTTGTTTTAATAAATGCTAATGGGTAGGTTTAGGGGTAAGTGTAGGATTAGCCGTTCAAAATATTTTTTTTAATGCTATATTGTTATCAAAATCGTCATTTTCCAACGTTTTACCTTTTATTTTCTTTATATTCTGTATTAAATTGGTAGGTTTAGGTGTGGAGTAGTGTTAAGGGATCGTACATTAATCAATAAAATGGTCAAAGGGAAATTATATAGATATCTTTATGATATAATAATAAAAAAATGTTTTTACCAGTATAAAGTTTTGTATTCTTAACAAAAAAGATTTCATGATGGATTCGTAAATATTTGTAATAATTAGCTGTAAAAATGTAATAATATTACTTTTAAATGTTGCAAATACGTCTATATTTTACATTTTAGCACTTCTCCAAATGTACCAAGACGTACATTTAGTCTCTTTGAAAGTAACGTATTAATACCTACGTATTAACGATGAGACCAGGCTGAGTAGCCATCAGAGGATGGTACATGGTGGTCATAAAGGGATGGACATAGTCAGAAACCATGCTCAGGTAGGCCATGGCATTTAAACGATGCCCAATTGGCACTAAGGGGCCTAAAGTTTGCCAATAAAACATCCCCCACACCATTACACCACCACCAGCCTGCACAGTGGTAACAAAAAAAAGCTGCGTAAAGCCACCGTGGAACGTCATCCAGGCATCTACCTGGCACCTCCCTGGTTTCTTCCATCACCTTGAATCTCTATTCCATTCTCGCCAACGCTACCCTCTACCTGGAGCCACTGGAGCTGCCCTCCAGTAGTGATCTGGGGGTGCGAGGTTGCGCCTATCAGAATTATTTTCAGTTTAGTTTGGTTTTCTGCGTGTCTGATGTGTTTCTATTGTTTCTGATTTGATTGTATGAAATATCTTTGCGTCCACCTTGTTAACCTGTGTATTTAATGTTCTATGTTTGAATCCTCATTTGTCCGGTATCGTCAGTGTTATGTGGATGTGTTATTTTACGTGGAGTTTCTTCTTTGTGGAATTGGTGTTAAAGACTGTTTAGTCTCTTTTTCCTTCTCGCTTATCCTTTCTCGTTGCTTTGAACTTCCACGAGTCGTAACAGATTCATATTTCAAATAAATGTTTCTATTCATCAAAGAATCCTTAAAGGTCCTGTTCTTTCACGAATCCATCTTTCAAACTTTAGTTAGTGTGTAATGTTGCTGTTAGAGCATAAATAATACCTGTACAATTATAAAGCTCAAAGTTCAATACCAAGCGAGATATTTTATTTAACAGAAGTTCCCTTTCAAAGCCTACAGTGAACGGCCAGTTTGGACTACAGCAGGAAGTGCAGGGATGTGATGACGTCACTAGAGCCGTTTGTTGACTAACCCTCCGCCCACAAGAACACGCAAAATAGGGGGCATGGTGTTGTTGCTCTCCCACGTGGAGAAGAGCGCGCATTCAGCACTTGCATCTCCCCGTTATGGTAAGAGGCGGGACCTTTCCGTGCAAAGTGCGCTAAGTCCAATCACATCACGGGAAGCGCTGGCCTAATCAGAACTCGTTACGTGTTTCTGAAGGAGGGACTTCATAGAACAAGGAAATCATCAGGCTGTTTTTAGGACAGAGAAAACAGCGGTGTTCAGATAAGTAAATTGTGTGAAAAATACTGTGTTTTTTTACACATGAAACATGAACTCATGTTATATTGCACACTGTAAACATAATCAAAGCTTCGAAAATACGCGAAGAATGGGACCTTTAAATAGTAACATTTACTGCATTTTACCAAAAAAATGCAGCCTAGACAGCACTCTGTAAGAGATCTTTTTCAAAACGTTTAAAATGACTGATTCATTACATGCAGAAAAATAAAATAAAGTCAATGTTTGTGCCTGATTTTTTTAGAAGGGCCCTTAATGGATCCTTCCTGCTGCTTTGGATGTTTCCATTAGCATGATCTCCTTGTGGAAATATACAGTAGATCGCCTTATGGAAAACAGGCTGAATATCTTCAACTGCATAATCTTTTATCACATATTAAACAGATATGAATGCCAAGAACTATACACACACAGTGATTCATTCAAAATGAATTTATGACATACCCTCTCTGTTTTTATCAATCTCACTTTATTTGTATAATACCTAACATTAAACACTTGGTATTAAACAAATCAAAGTATAACATATTTAATCAATCATTTTAAGTATGCAATAAATAATATAATATGCATGCCTCTTCAAGTAGATAGATACTGTAATGAAAAATAGGAGCCATATTCTTTGTGCTTTGAAAAGAGCGAGTTAAAATACAAAAAAGACAAGCATAACACAAGCCCCTCTAAGCTTCTTCTCGCTTGACCGACCTTGAATGAAGCCTCTGATGAGAAGAAAAGCTATTTTCACTTACCTCACCATGCAGACGTGCCAGTCCTGGAGGCCTGTGATCGTCACTGCTCAGCTGTGCTGTTTTCACCTGCCTCTATTTTACAGTGGATCTGTAACCATAAAACTGTTCAATTAATGTATTCACACCCAGGGCTTGTGTTGTATTAGACAGCTGATATTCCAGCAGGCATGGTAGTACTTAGCAGGCAACGGTTTTTAAAAAAAAAAGGTGTAAGAAAGCCGCATTTACTGTAGCAATAGTTTGATTTCAGTTTATTATTCACAATGCAATGACACTCAGGTCTGCTGATTTTGAAACTGTGATTTGGCATGTTGGTAGACGACACACACTTGATGCGAGAAGTTTGATATCACCATGAAGAGTTTTATTTTGTGTGATAATGACTGCACACATTATCTGGATTATTACATGGCTAGCTGCAAAATACATGGATGGCAAATAGGCAAATAGGCAAAAAACTAACACAGTCATATTATCTAACAAAGCAACATACAGTACAGAAGCCTCACAGCAAAGCATGCCTCTACCAACATATACCTATAGTGAAACATCAAAAAACTTTTATTCCTTTTCACACACATTATAATTACAGTGGTGGATTATTGTAGCCTGGATGCCAGCCGAACTCAGCCCCGCCCACAACATTTGCGGACGGGCAGTTTGGTCTGGACTCGATCCATCCATTTCTCTCTGGGTCAGTCTAGGATTATTGATTAATAAAGACTAAGCCTATATTGCTGTACCGAGTATTCCTCGCACAATACATTGTTATGACCTCAAAACACTTTTACCATAATGAATAACTTGTGAACTAATACTTTGCATCACACAACCAGCCCCACATGTAGGAGAAAGTGGGGTAAGATGAGCCACTTGTTGTGTGGTCCTCAAGATAAGAGGAAATAAGGCAGAAGCACAATGAAGTACAATGTTTTTTTGTTTTTTTTAAAAGGATTTTTCCTATCATTGTAAATGACCAAAATGCATCTAAGAAGGGTTTTAAAAATAGGGCTTCTTATAAAAAAAATAAAAATAAAATAAAATAAAATTTGCTCCTGTAGCTCAATTTGCCCCAGACTAGGGGTAAATTGCACCATCTGTGTGTAAACTGACCATTTAAATTAATCTGATTTAAACACGTGTGAAGTTTTAATGATTAATAATTTACCTCTTTAAAGAACTAATTTAATAACTGATTCCCTTTAACAAATAGTTGCATTTCTTTTCTTCAAGCTAACTTAACATAAAACCAACCATATTATGTTTAAATTTAAAATGTACATTTCCGAAACACCAAAGTTGTAACCCTCTCACACTGTAAAAAATATTCAGGTCTCCAATTGTACATTTTCTAGGGACTACATTTTTTAGTTGGCCAAATTTTATTTCTTTGTATAAAATCGCATAATTTCACAGAAATTCAATTTGGCCAACTAGAATGTTATCAGTCACTAGAAAATGTACAATTTGTGTACAAACATGTACATGTGTACACATAGTGTAAAATGTGAATTTTTTTTTTTTTTTTTTTGCAGTGCGAAAAACTCTAAACAGAGTTGAATAAAATGAGATAAAAGCTAAGTTAGAATGAATAAATTTCACTGAAACTAATAAAAATTAGTCAAAAGATTCTTGTCATGGTAGCCCCGTGATATGCCATCAGGGACTAAATGTAGAAAGATATACATGTATATGATTATGGTAAAAAGCATCTTCTGGTTCTCATCGGAGAAGGACTTGGTGTACTTCACTGTAAAATAAAAGAATTGTTACGGAAGCATACTCAGACACAGAGAGATGGCAGTGAACAAGAAGTTTATTTACATCAACTGAGCGTGAGCTATTAACCAGGTAAGTTGGCAGTTCAGCAGAAACGTGGAATAATTAGAATGTCTTTTCTCTTAGAGGACCAAGAGAGCTTGGATGGATAGAAGACAGGTTGACGGGATGCACACACCTCATAGCAGCTGGAGAGAACAATAAGAAGGGACACTCTGGAGCGTAATTGCTGGAGGTAATGCTTAAATGGGTGAGGTGACAATGGTGCAGGCAAGGTACAGGTCTGTATATATATAAAATTGTATATTTTAATTTATTTATATTTTATAGAGATCTACTTTAATTGTGGTGCCTTATGGTGGTGTAAGTTAAAACGCTGGCTCAATTTACCCCACAACATTTAGCTAACTTTTCCCCATCTGTCATTTTGGAAAATAAAAACTACCTAGCTCACAAATTCAGGCTAATATTTAGCTAAAAGATTTGCATAGTTTTTTACGTTGCTAAATCACCAACATGCATCATAAATATTTTTTGGATACAATCGCTTTAATGTAACAGCCATTGCATGCGTTATGCTCATATTTTACGTTGACAAGCCAAAGTTTTTAAAGTAAATGGGTGCCTTCCACTACTCCCACATGCTTCGCATTTTCACAGTCTGGCTGAATTGATGGGTGGTTCCAGATTCTTTGGTCACATGACAATAAAAGTGTACAGTTGGCAAGATACAGGAGGTGGGTCAACTTACCCACCGGCTCATCTTACCCCACTCTCCACTATGACTTTTCTGATGTATTAAATCAACCATGAAATCAAACGTGACAATTCTTATTTTGTAATGGAATATTTCAGCAAGCATTATACATGATTTATCTGTGCACATAATTATATATATTTTTTATTCATGTGCATTCATAATCAGCAACATCTCTTCTCTTCTTTTTGAGTGCAAGGTCAGGACAACCTGAGATTACAGCAATTGCAACCGTGATCCAACCATCTAGTCAATCCCTGATGGACAAAATCAAGTCCTGCCCTTTTCTTGTTCAAGAAGCCCTTTCATCTGGTACAGCATCACAAGGACGAGTCCCCATTCATAAAAGAGATAAAAAGATAAAAGATTTGCTAAAATGTGTTTGCTTTTGTTAACACTATCCATTAGGTTTAAAGTTTAGCACCACTCAGTGGATATTTCATTTCCAAACAGTTGAGATAGTTGAAACAACAAACATAAGAATGCAGATTCACATTAATCTGTTTCAGATCAAATTAAACACGCCACTCATTGGACATTTCACTTTGAAAGAGTAGCAACATGTTACTATTATTTTGCAGACATGTCACTATAGGTGAATTTTCCCAATGAGCCAATATTTTCAGAAAATGGGATAACAGTCAGTTATACATTTTTGCATGATTAAACAAACGTGTTTTATTGAAGAAAGCTTAATTTGACCAATCCGAATATTTTCTGATGTATTGTGTTCACATTAGCTGCATTAGTGCTGTAACGCACACTTTATTTATATCGTTTTCCCTGTTCCCCAATGTTTTAATAGACTTTACAAACTGAAAAACATTACCAAGTTAATCAAACATGGATGACTTGAATTATTTCTGTTTTTAAAATTACAAAAACAGATATGGGCTTTTTACATTGATGATGAAAAATGTGAAGCATAAACATCTTTTTGGGAAGGGTTCAAGATGCTTTACTTGTCTCTTGCAAATACCTTTGAAATGTGTAGTCATAGCAATAAAATGGACTGTGAAGAGAGAAAGTTGTAAAACAGTGCAATGGGTCATGTTTCAGAGAGGATGTTGATGTACAAAGTATACCTCCCAGTGTCCTAGTCCAGCTATTTACAACCTTGTGGCCAGATCTATCACATCATTTGCGCAGCATCTCGGGGCCCTCATCCCTGCAGGCCGAACCTTTGAACCTCTGGGTCCCTCCCTCCCTTTTCCGACCGCCCCATTGTTGCCGTCTTGGAAAACCATCAGCTGACAGATTTACTGCTGTGAGCATTAGCTGAACTCAGGAGAGGGTACAGCCTCATAGAGTTACACTCCAAGATGGCTCACCTCCTCTTTGGAGGCTCAATAATTTACTGTACGGGCATCTCTGTGAACGCAGCAGTAAATGTACTGTTACTGTTAAAGGAGATATGAATCGGACAGCTGCTCCGAGCAGATTCATTGCAGCACAGTCACCCTAATGACTCCGCTTGATGATATATGACAAAGACAGATTGAACTGCTGTTTTTAAGACATCCTGAGAACTTGATTTTCTCTCCTGCCCTAATCATGATGGGTCTGTGAAAACCATCTTGTTTTTTTCTTTGCTTTCAGAAATTGCATTTCATACATTGATCAGGAATGTCGGGATTACATTCATCTAATATTTCTAAAGTAATACATAAATTGTCATAATCCACTTATACAGTAATAGCTTGAAGCCTTATATTAATGGTCTGGGTATTACATTTTTCTGTTAGTAATCTTCTGTTATATCCTTTTTACACAATGTCAACCATTTATTTTACTATGTTAACACTTTAGAAGACCGTTTTCTAATAAATTAATAACTACACGGGAACAAATTGGTAACGCATCTAATATTAAACTATTATTACACAAAAAAATAAAATAAACTTTTCCTTAACATTTATGGATTTCAATTAATAGTAAAATTCCTTCAAATTGAACTGAATAATCATTACATATTTTAATGGAATAATTGATTAAGGATTGTTCAATTATTCAATATTTATGTAAATATTATTAAATTCAATTTTAAGGAATTTTACTATTAATTGAAATGCATAAATCAACAAAAAAAAAAAAGTTTTTAAGTGTAGTTGTATTCTTTAAATTATCCAGGCCCGCAGAGCAGAGGAAGATGACGGGCAGATGAAGATCATCGAGTGTTTCAGGTAACAACAGGTAAGTAGCACAGTCTTTACTCGCTAGTAACTGACAAGTATTATTATTATTTTTTACATGCCCATTTTACCAATCCCAAACCACATTAATCTTTTGCATTTGTAAGTGATATATAATTGTTAATTAAGGCTGGAAAGGAAAAACACCTTTTATTTAGGTGTGCATGTTTTCTTTTGTAGATAAAATAAACAACAACAACAAAAAAATTATTAAATTAAATTATTAAATGCCCAAGGGAAGAATGCAATACTAGAAATTGTATTATGAAAATGCAGGCAAGGAGAGTGGAGAAGTAAAGACTCATGTTAACTGCAAAATAATTAAGAAATAAGGTGAAGAATTAAGCGTGAACCCATCAGGAAGCCTTTAGTCTTCAGCGCCACCATTTTTCCAGAACTACAACCTGCATGGAGTCTCTGGAAGTGACTTGCAGTCAAACCATTCACTATAGTTTATATAGGACCACATGAGTCGCCCGCGGGACTGGTCTAAAAATAGCTCACCATAGCGCCACTTACTAGTGAGCTGCATCTACAATGTTTTTTATTTTATTTTTTTATTTTATTTATTTTTTATTTTTTTGCTATTTAATACACTTGCATTGATGTGAATTTGAAAGTGACAATATTAACAAACAACAACAAAAAAACTTTAACATTGGTTTCATATTAGATTAGAGCAGGGGTCTCCAACATTTAAATATTACTCCTGCAAATTCTGGTCTCTGAGTGAATAACGGTCGTAGATGCAATGGACACGCACACGCACGCACACACACACACACACACACACACACACACACACACACACACACACACACACACACACACACACACACACACACACACACACACACACACACACACACACACACACACACACACACACACACACACACACACACACACACACACTCGCTGTCTTTGTGGAGCTGCCATGTCGATAGGGACGCATCAACTGTCTCTTCGTGAGAATTTACTGTTCCATTTGATAAAACTGTCATATGAACATACTCATGGTCTTCATGGCAACCCATCAATAAAAGTTTGGTTTTTAGAACTTCAAGACATGGACAGAATATATTAGGCTACTGTTGCAGACTACAGTAGGTTTAACTATGTCTCTATGTAATAATAATAATAACACGTCTCTACTACTAATAATAATTATGCCTAGATGGTTGCTGTCCATCATGGCCTCCTAATCATCCCCCTCTCCTGATTGGCTTCATCACACTGTCTCCTCTCCACCAATCAGCTGGAGTGTGGTGAGCGTTCTGGCAATATGGCTGTTGTGGCATCACCCAGGTAGATGCTGCACATTGGTGGTGGTTGAGGAGATTCCCCCCTTCTATATGTAAAGCGCTTTGGGTACCCAGAAAAGCGCTATATAAATGAATGAATGAGGCATTTATATAGCGCTTTCAAATGTACTACTGTACATCCAAAGCGCTTCACACTCATGTCAGGGGTCTCTCCTCAACCACCACCAGTGTGCAGCATCCACTTGGATGATGCGACGGCAGCCACAGTACAACGGCGCCAGTGCGCTCACCACACACCAGCGATAGGTGAGAGGAGAGAGGGTGATAGAGCCAATTCAGTGGATGGGGATTATTAGGAGGCCATGATTGGTAAGGGCCAATCAAGGGAATTTGGCCAGGACACCGGGGTTACACCCCTACTCTTTTAAGAGAAGTGCCATGGGATTTTTAATGACCACAGAGAGTCAGGACCTCGGTTTAACGTCTCATCCGAAGGACGGTGCTCTTTGTCAGTATAGTGTCCCCATCACTATACTGGGGTGTTAGGACCCACACAGACCACAGGGTGAGCGCCCCCTGCTGGCCTCACTAACACCTCTACCAGCAGCAACATGGTTTTCCCAGTTGGTCTCCCATCCAGGTACTGACCAGGCTCAGCCCTGCTTAGCTTCAGTGGGAAACCAGTCTTGGGCTACAGGGTGATATGGCTGCTGGCTGTAACGAATGTAACGAATTAATTACCTAAAACATTCAAAGGTCTTTTTCACCTGTTCTGGACAATTCAAAGACTGCAACTCTCTCTACACTCAACACAGCCTTTTTAATTTTTAAGATTAACACATTTCAATTAATAGGAAAATTCCATAAAAATAAATAAATATGTAAGGATAATTCAATTTGATGGAATTTTACTAATAATCGAAATGTGTAAATCTTTAAAAAAAAAAAAGGTTTACAATTTGTTTTCCTTGTCCTGTGACAATCTTTAATAACACTCAGTGTTGCACTCCTCAGTGTCTGTCCCTCATCCTGTATAACAATTAGAAGGATTTTTAAGTATAATGTGACACACGGTGAATGGCTTCTGAAAATTCAGCTTTAATCACAGCAATAAATAACATTTTAAAATATTTTTAGAGACTGGACTCTAACAATCAAATATATCAAAATAGAAAATTGTATTATTTTTTAATATTTTAAAATTCCAGAATATTACAGTTCTTACCATAAAATTATATATATATATATATATATATATATATATATATATATATATATATATATATATATATATATATATATATATATATATATATATATATATATATATATATATATATATATATATATATAAACTTTGACTGAAATAACCACTCATTACAACCGAGGTATGCAGCAAAGCATTAGTTAAGCCACAACCTTGAGGAGGATGGGCTACAACAGCAGAAGACCCCACCGGGTACCACTCCTCTCTACTAGAAATAGGAAAAAGAGGCTACAATTTGCACAAGCTCACCAAAATTGAACAGGTGAAGACTAGATATTTTTTACCTGGTCTGATGAGTCTCGATTTCTGTTGAGACATTCAGATGGTAGAGTCAGAATTTGGCATAAACAGAATGAGAACATGGATCATCATGCCTTGTTACCACTGAGGGATGTTTTCTTGGCACACTTTAATAATAATAATAATAATAATAATAATAATAATAATAATAATAATAATAATAATAATAATAATAATAATAATAGATTTTATTCATAACGCACTTTTCATTCCGAAGAATCTAAAAGTGCAACATAGGGGAAAAAAAGAATAACAAGTAAAAATATAGAATAATACAATCAATTAACCAACACAACAGTTAAAAGCTTTTCTGAACAGAAAACAGAGCTGATGGTGGAAGTCTCTGTAAGCTCCACAGCACACTGTGGTCCACTCCATGTATTACATTTCTTCCAGCGCTAGAGGCTCTATTGCTACATATTCCCAGTTGTTGAGGCATGACAGCTGAAGACCAGATGATGGGGATCGCTGCAGCACGGAGGCAAACAAAGTTTTCCGGGCAATTCTGTGGACACACCGGGGTCGGCGCAGAAGACCAAGCCGTTCCATGGCCGCAATGCAAGACGGAACAGCGACGCAGCCGAGACTCAGCAGCCGAGAAGCGGAACATCTCGACATCATGGCGGACGCTGTAGACGCTAGCCCAGTGCAAACTTTAGCCACCATTCAGCTCAAGCCCGAGGGAGACCACCAGTGAACAGCCGACACCCAGAAGAGAGAGCAGCCGCAGCGAACAACATCAAATGTCCTTCAAACCAGAACCAATCGCAACAATTCAAACAAAAACATCAGAAATGCGGTGGAAAATGGCGAACAGTGAACAACGTCCTCTTAGTGGCTGCCAGCAATCAGCAACAGTCCCAATTGTAGCTCTGACTGTTAGACTAGTCATAAACATAATAAAATCTAATAGTACAGTTAACATGATGTATGGGTTGAGAAGCGGCGAACAGACAACGCCAGCATCCTCTACCCCACGTTGCCTAGCAACAATATCACTTTAGGCCCCTTAGTGCCAATTCGGCACTAAGGGAATCGTTTAACTTCATCGTTACTTCCAGCAGGATAATGCACCATGTCACAAAGCTCGAATCCTTTCAAATTGGTTTCTTGAACATGACAATGAGTTCACTGTACTAAAATGGCCCCCACAGTCACCAGATCTCAACCCAATAGATCATCTTTGGGATGTGGTGGAACGGAAGCTTTGTGCCCTGGATGTGCATCCCACAAATCTCCATTAACTGCAAGATGCTATCCTATCAATATGGGCCAACATTTCTAAAGAATGCTTTCAGTACCTTGTTGAATCAATTAAATCTGGTGCTTTAATGTTGTGTCATTTAAGCCTCTGATATAAAAAGGTAACAGAGAGTATATAGCAAGGACATTTTAACCAACAGCCATATTTTTTTTAGTCAGCCAGCAATGCTTGATGACGAATCCAACCCCCTTGTGTTCAACTAACTCATAAATAAAATACATTACGCAAAGACCTGGATTACAGTATTCAGAACTTTGACTACAATTCATATGAGTTTTATTTGCCAATTCACTCTTTGAGGTAATAATGGAAAATTAATGTTTAATCCTATTAAGATAAGGATGTGTTCTTGGACTCGTCTTTTTCTGCATCTCCACAGCGACCATCCGCCATAAATTGAATTCCAGAAGTCTCTGGCTTCCCTCAAGTCATTACCAAACCCATGACCAGCTCAAAACATACAATATTGCTATGATAGGGTTTTTATCTGATTTCCAAATGGAAATCATGTGTGAACTAAATCACTCTGAATAACAGCTCTGATGGTATTAAAGGGATTTTGCCTGACACTGATAAGTAAAGCAGAAATATGTTCAGATTACATGACTGCCATTGGTGATATCATCCACAATACATTCTGAAAAGGTTTTTTTCTCTTCTTCACAGATTAAGGCAGGGCATGTTCACATAAGTTGTTTTGTCAATCCTTTGGCCTCAGAAGAAACATTCAACAAAAATTCGATCTGAATTCTAAATAACATTTCATGCAAAATAACTTAAATAAATATTTATATGGGTTAGCTGTGTGGATATAGTTTATGGGAAATTATTTATATGTGTCACATTTATAAGATTATTTTCAGTTATGTTATCATAAAAGTATGATCATTTATACACAGCAAATTCTGTTTTTTGGAAGAAATTCCCTGGTAGTTAAAATCAACTCAATCTGAGTGTACATGACCATCGAATAGACTCCAGCACAGAGTTAAAATAACTGCTCTTGGAGTTGAATTTTCAACACTTTTTCAGAGTTTAAATTGAACTCTTTCTGGAGTTTAAATACTAATCCTACAGAGAGTAACTGTAACTCTAAAATGTACACTGTAAAAAATAAAAATTGAAAATGTACTGGTAATTTTCTGCCAGTACAATATCCAGTAATTTTACGGGAATTTACATTAACCCATAAAACACAAAGTAATGCAATCTGTAATTCAAAAAACAGGTAAAACACCTGTAAAAAAGCAATACGGAAAATTCCTTCATATTTATATAGTACATTATGCCTTATTTTTACGGATTTTTTTTATTCAGTGTAGTTAATTATAATATGAACTCATTAAGTGTGAAAAACTATCGCTTAATTTTTTTTATTTTATTTAACACTTCTTAGAGTTAACATGTATTTAACACAATATAATGTGGAAATTACTACACTGAACACCATACTCTTGATTTACTGCCTTTATTTGAGCAAATCCATACATTTGGTTCAGAAATTTAATGCATGGACACACTTTGAAAACAATTGCTCTCCTAAAAAACTGTAGAATCTAACAGCAAAACATTTACATTTACTATAGGCAGCTAAAAGAGTGAATTAGTAAAATGTTCTATTCGTATCGTGGCGCGCAATATAACTCCAGATGTAGTGTTAAAACACGCTCCTGAACACCAATTAATCAACTCCAAAATACAACACAGCCAGCGAGTATCCAACAACACACATGGTAGTCAAAGTTAAAAAATTAACTCCAAAAATGTAACTCTTTCACACTTTTTTGCCTAACTCATGCTTTTTCAACTCCTGAAATTTTCTGTGTAGTAGGGATTACTAGTTACCGATTTTCTAGTGGTTACTGAGTCATTTAGTCATTCATGGCTTAAGGTGATTGGCTCAAAAACAAATGTGTACAGAATTGAGCATCTATGAGTAAAGACAGCAAATTTTAAATAACGTACCTCCAGCCATTGAGATGAATGGGAATACTAGCAAATATATAGTTTTCTCCAGATTTTATCACCTCCTTGAAAATAACATACCTGTGAAGCGAGTCTATAAAACTTTCACTCCACTTCCAATGACACATTTCTGCATGTGTTTTGTGACTGCTATGCGCAATGACAGCAATCAATGAACAAGAAAACCATCATCATTTCATAGAGGCTTTTATCTCTTCTCACACCACTTCCCACTCTCATTGTTCAACCTTCAGCCTAATCCATCAAGCTCATGGCTTGGATCCCCTCTCTCTATCTGGAAACTTCTATTGCAGTACGGTCCATAAAACACAACAACAGTTATTACAATCTCACAATAGCATGGCTGAAGATCCCACCCTGTAATTAAACGGTGAACTGGGAAATGTATTAGCCCCTTTAGACACAGTAGCTTACACACATAATGAAGCATATCCCTAAACTTAAGACGAGGAATGTCTGGAATGTTGAGAATGAAATAATGAAGGATAACAATGTGCTGTAACTGTGGAATAAAAGGGTGATTAATTGCAGTAGATGTGATGTATTTCATAGACAAATTCAGATAAGTACTTGAAGGTTATCCTGTTTATATTCAAATGATTTGCATATATGCAATACTTGTTTAAAAGAAGAAAGAAATGTTGGCAAGGCTTGATTATGGAATGGACAGGTATAATTTAAATAGATAGCACATTATCTGTGTTGTTGTCTTCTGTAGTGTAAATGAAGTGACCTTATTTGCATGCATGTTACACAACTCATGATACAGTGGATAATAGCAAAGCCTGAATAATAAACAACTTTAACGGTTTGTCTAAAAACGTCCAAAGATGAGTACCAAAAAGGCCATTTTTTTCTGAGATTGTTGGCTTTCTCAATACAGGAACCTGAAACCTTAACGTTAGAAAAATTATTTACGATAAAAATGATGGCAATTGAATTTGTGTGTAACAGCCCATATTTCCTGAATCATCATAGCTGTATTGTATTGTATTGTATTGTATTGTATTGTATTGTATTGTATTGTATTGTATTGTATTGTATTGTATTGTATTGTATTGTATTGTATTGTATTGTATTGTATTGTATTGAGACGGATCTCACGAAAATGCGTATAAATAATACGAGTTTGCAATCTCGTGGAATGTATATGCCAAAATGAGTTTTGGCGTACGTATGGTACGCGGTTTTTCGCGTGCATATGATACGCACTTTCGTATTATACATACGAACCCCCCACCCCACCACCCTAAACCTACCCAAGAGCGTGTCATATGCACGCCATAAAGTGCGTATCATATGCATGCGAAAAACCGCGTACCATACGCACGCCAAAACTCATTTTGCTGTATACATTCCATGAGATTGCAAACTCGTACTATTTATACGCATGACCATGAGATCGTGTTGATTGTATTGTATTGTATTGTATTGTATAAGTATTGTATTGTATTGTATTGTATTGTATTGTATTGTATTGTATTGTATTGTATTGTATTGTATTGTATTGTATTGTATTGTATTGTATTGTATTTATTTACAATGTGCCTTCTTCCTTTATGTCTAGCCCTAACATATTGTAGGCTATTTTTATATATTCAAATAATTTTTAAATGTATTAATAAAAGTACAAAATCATGCACACGACACCAGTAAACCTGTCAACTTTTACATGTCAAAATCAAATCAATATAGAAAAGTAGTTCTGCCATGTTTAAGTCAACTCTACATGCCAAATAATAATCATACTTTACTTTAACAAAAAGTTAAAGTAACCCTTTGAAATGCTAACCTGGTGGTAAGTGCCTTACTGTACTGTAAATTTTGTTATTAAAAATAGAACTGAGGTGCATGTCAAAAATATGTTCTATGGTAATTGGCAGAATGTCACAGATGCTGTCAAAAGAGCTTATCTTGTATTGAACCTGGAACATTCCTTGATCATTTTCACACACCAGCTCTCCTGTTTCTTATAGCTCACACTGAAGGTCAGACTTCTTGAACTATCTCACCTGTCATACTTTGTCACCAACTAAATTTGAGCATAGCAATGGAAGGAACTAACCTCACTTTATGGAATACATTTACAACTAGAACGACTCTGTTAAATGCCACTGGGGCCAAAAATCACCGCGGCTTGGCGTGACTTATTGAAATGTAGTCCAGCATGAAATACCACCCACCATGCATTTCCCCTCTGTGCGGGCCATGTTCGTATAGCTACTGTAATTTCTGGCCACCAATGGCCTATGACTGCTTTCTGAAATAATTTTGACCAAAACAAAATGGAGAAGAATGCACAATCATGGACACAATAAAAAAGCCCCATTACATGTGTTTCATATGTATGCTTGATTGTCTTTACACTTATTGTTTTAACAGCTTATTTACATTCTCATCCCAGAGTTTTGACACACACTCATGACATTACACATCAAATTGTATTGAATGTGCACTTGTGTGTAATTCAAATCTTAAAATTATATTTCTTGGGGGAAAAAATGCACTTGTAGATGATATAATATTAATAAAATAAAAGGTCCACATTTAAAGTGTACATTTTCTTGGCTGTTTGCACTTTATTTTACAGCATGTACACTGCCAATGTATTTACAGTGTGCATACCACAAAAGTGTAAGGTAACTACATGGGTTAAGTTAAGGTTTAGGGGTAGGTTCAGGATTAGTATCATTACTCCAATAAGTACATTGTGTGTTCATGCGAAACGTGACTGTAAAATAAAGTGTTTTTATACAGTAAATTAATTACACAGTACTGAGTTTAAATCAACAGGTACACTTTATGTTAAGGTGTCACTGTTACAGTGTAATTATACGCTCAAAAAAAACATGAGTAAAAAAAAAAAACAATGTTGGGTCAAATATGGACTAACCCAGCAGTTTGGCTGTTTTAACCCAGCAATTGGGTAGTCTTAAGCAAATATTTAACCCAACCGCAGGATTAAAACAACCCAATTGCTGGGTTAGCCCATATTTGACCTAACATTGGGTTAAAACAACCCAGCATTTTTTAGAGTGTATATTTAAGTACTGTGTTATATTCCTGAACAACATGTACCCTTAAAAAAAGCTTAAAAACAACAATTTCTGGGTTATTTGGCACTGGGTAAATATTGGACAGAACACATGCTGGGTTTTTACGCAGCTTGTTAGGTTTTATATTTATAACCCATTTGCTGGGTTGTTTTCTGAAAGTGCTGGGTCACTCAATTTGATAGTGAAGATTTTTCATTTTAAATTATATATACTGTATATGATATGACTGTTCCTGACATATATATACATATATATACATATATATATATATAACTGTGCAAAGGACACTGCTATCAGTAGGCTGTTCCAGTTCATTAAATTACAATCTTATATATTGATTTTTGAAAAGTTGCATAAAAAAACTGCTTTATCTTGTCCCACCTTGGCTGTCAGACATTTAAGTTTTAACCCACCAAATGCACTAGATCAACAGCACTCCTAGTGGAGCACACAGCAGCTTAGGACAGAGTCGTCACGTCATGTTTCAGCCCTGGTTTGCGCATTCGTTTGGCGGGAGATGACTCGTTTGGCAGACAGCTGTGACTCACAGAAATGTTCAACTGTGAGACTACATCCATTTTCCTCTTTGTAGAGTAATAATTTGATAGAAATACAATGTAATATAAATCTTAATTTCCCCTCAGGAAGTTTTCTCTCAGAACAGAACACAAAATGACTGTTGACAAATGTATCCAGTTTGAACCCAACATTGGGTTACATTGACCTAGAGCTGGGTAGGCATGATGACCCAGCAGCTGAGTTACAGAAAAACTAACCAACACTGATATATTACTAACAATATTAAAAATAACACAATAAAATGAACCCAGCATTTAAGTTTAAAAAATAAAATAAAATAACCCTTTTTTGCTTATGTTAGGTTAGGTTAGGATAGGATTAGGGTTTGGTTGACGGTGCGTTGCATGTTATGCATAATTTACTTTTATTACTGTGGAAAGTACATGTAATGTAACAAGGACACTGTGAAATAAAGTCAAGTGAAGTCAACTTGTTTTATATAGCGTTTTTGCAATGACGATTGTTTCAAAGCAGCTTCACAGTGTTAAACAGGACAATATTGCAACAAAATTTGATTTGGCTGTACAGTCGTTTGTGAGAAAACAGTGATGTTATCAGCTCACTTCAATTGATCATATAGCGACAGTGTGGCCAGATTAGTGATAGAAGTTGATACAGTTAATTTAGTAATTAATTTTATTTGAATATTTAGTTGAAAACTTAGATCGAAATTTTACTGTCCCCAACTGAGCAAGCCAAGCCAAAGGTGACAGTGGCAAGGAACCAAAACTCCATTAGGGCATGATGGAGAAAAATAAACCTTGGGGGAAACCAGACTCAGTCGGGGTGCCAGTTCTCCTCTGGCCTAAGTAGGCACTTAAGTACCACTTACAGTTTTAGGTTTTGTGTTCAAGATTTGGAAATATTTATGAGAATGTACATTATAAATCCATTTTCCAAATTGTGTTTTTGTCTTAGGCTAACCTGAATAATTATTGTACACTTATAATAAGTGTTTAAATTGGGACTATTTTAGAGGGGTCTGGTAGGAACCGCTGCGGAGGAGCACAGTCCTTGCATGACTCGCCATAGACATAAACAGAGAGAAGTAGCCCCGGCTGTAATGTTCTTCCACAAGACGCATGCAGTTCTGTTTATTAACCGCTAGAGTGCAAAAAGCTACGGACTGTGTAACTAACTATTTGCAACGCGTAACTATCACCTTAATTTTTTTTTTTTTTATCAAATTAAGTTAATGCAACTATAGTTAAAAAGTACTCTTTTTAAAAGTATGCTAAAGTGTACAAGCAGTTGCAATTCCAACTAAATAAACTAAGTTTTATTTTATTTTCTAACATATTACAAATTCTGAAAGGGATATGCAAACATATGAGTACTTATAACAGATGTGATAGATGCTGAGATAATTCAGGGATGCAGAAGATTTGGATTTCTGCGTCGGGATGAATAAATTGAATAATCCGTCAGATGACATGCAGCTTTTCAGGCTTTGCTATGTGGGGGAAAGTGGCAGAACCCATTTGACCTCCCCAGTGGTAGTCCGCTCTTTTGTTTACCCACAACATCCCACCCTCCACAAACCCACAAGCCCAGAGTGCTGAGCTGACCCTCTACCACCACTTGACTTCTACCCAATTAAACCAATTTGTGTCAGGGAACCGGGGTGATCTGTCAACATCCTGAATCAAAGTGCTGTGTGAGAACACCAGCCAGAAAAGAGTGCCCTGGAGCGTGTGAATGCCTTGGGATCATGCTGATGAATGTTAGAGTGTTCGGACTAACTGAAGTGGTTACAGTGGCCTCAGAGCAACAGTCCATATGGAACATTCCCATGTTACACAGCACACTGTCAGAACCCTGTGACTGATTTTGGGGTCGTTTCACAGAATGGATTTCTGATTTGCTATGAAATAATAACAAACTATTCTTTAACTTAGTCAACCAATTCCAGTTGTTCATCCAGAAAAATGCCTGTTTTTCATTATTTTTTCTTCTTTCCTCTTTTGAGAATACATTCAAGTTAGCGTTTAGGGAGCGGCATCATCCCAGCCAAAAAACACAGTAACAGGATTTATCCTGTCAACTTCATTGGGGCGTTCTCTATTTGCTGTCATCACTTACGTACAATCTCAGCATTCTACCTTAAACATTAACATATCAATCCAGTCATTCTAATGTGCCGACCCACTGTGAACTGTTGGGTTGATCCGTGAGGCTGTTTTCAGATGCCCTTTATTATGCAGCCAGTTGTTTGTGGAAAACATCCATAAAAAGCGCTGCATAATCCCTAGTTGTTTTCATCTTAAGGGAAACAATCGTTTACAGGAGTACAGCAGTGCTTTGTCTTTGTGATGAATCACTCAGGCGCTGTGTAAATGCCGGGCTTTAAAATGGCCCCTGCTGACTGATGAGAGGGCCCACAACTGTATTTTAAAAGGCTGGGACTGATCCTTGGCCACTAATGGAGAGAATACTTAGTCATCTCAGCGGAAGAGAAGAGCAAATGGAGTTGGGTATATGTGTGGAAGTGTTGCTCAGGTTGGTGCGGTGTGAGTGGGTATCATGGCTGCATACTGCAGGTGATAAAGAGAGTGCAGCACAATCATTTTTCATTGAGAGTTGTGGCTTAAAATTAAGAAACAGGCTAGATTGCATTGAAAAATGAATGAGCCAGGCTCAATTTGTATCTAAAGAGGGGAATTCAACCTTGTCCTGTATCTTTCATTGCTCCAAATGAAAATAAATCTTAATGTGTTTGGATCGGGTGCTTTAAAATGAATGGTTCCCAAAAATCTGGAATATTTTTGAAGTGGAATTTAGGAGTTTAGGATCTTTGCAGTTTGTTTGCTGTTAAAATGAGTTTTTATAAAACTAATAACTCCAACCATAAATTCAGTTTGGATTATCTGAGTTCAAAGGCATACAATGCTGATAAATGCACACATACAGTCTGTATTAAAGAGCTCAGTTGCAATGTTACTTGGCAGCTGCAAACAGTCTACAGTTGTTGTTGGAGTATATGATGAGTTGAATAAGAATTGCTTATTCGGAATATTATACTTAATACATTTCATTAATAAACATTTTGCAGTATATGTTCACACTTAGTCTTTTATCATATCTCCATTGCCACAGTTTTATAAAAGCAAAAAGTCTGGTGGATCATTGCTTCTGGTGGAGACTCCTTTCCTGGTTTAAGTTTCTTAGTTCTGTTCCAATCTGCTCCTGTCCTATCTATAAGACCCAAAAGACCCAAACACATAAAAAGTCCCTCTATGATGTGCATTACATTGATTTCACAGGCATATAGCATCGATATGGCATATAGCATCCTGTGGTAAAGTTATTGCTTATTCTTTGATACTCTGGTAACATAAATAAAATAAATAATAATAATAATGAATTGCATTGAATGCACACATTTGTAATTATTTGTATTGCATGTGCACTTGTAGTACTTTAAATATTAAAACGGTCTTTAAAGAGCAATAGAAGTACTTGTGGAATTACATATAAAGATGTATTTAAATCCTACATAAGTGAGTCAAAAACACTCTAATGTTCAGCTAATTGTAATTAATATAAATCTAAACTATAATACTTACATTTCCATTTAATTGCAGTTGACTTTCAATTAGGTTTCAGAAAACATTACATTAATTTTGCACTTAAGTATATTCTTTTAAAGTACATAATTTGTGTAATCAGTAAACTATGCTAAGAGGTGTACTTATTTTATGGCCCTTATAAACAGAGAAGAGATACATTTAGTGATATACTCCGATCAGGCATAACATTATAATATTATGATTGTATTCTTAATATTGTGTTGGTCCCACTTTTGCTGCCAAAACAGCCCTGACCCATCGATGCACAGACTCTTCTAGACCCCTAAAGGTGTGCTGTGGAATCTGGTACCAGGATGTTAGTAGCATATCCTTTAAGTTCTGTAAGTTACAAGGTGGGGCCTCCATGGATCGGATGTGTTTGTTCAGAACATCCACAGATACTCGATTGCATTGAGATCTGGGGAATTTGGAGGCCAAGTCAACACCTTAAACTCACTGTGTTTTCTGGACCCCGTACACTCTCCACTTTTCTTTTCGTGGACCATGTTTGATACTGACCACTGCAGACCAGGAACATAAAAGCTGCAGTTTTGCAGATGCTGTGACCCAGTCGTCTAGCCATCAAATTTGGACTTTGTCAAACTCGCTCAAATCCTTACGCTTGCCCATTTAACTTTGAGGACAAAATGTTCGCTTGCTGCCTAATATATTATTCACTTCACAGGTCATAATGTTATGCCTAATCTGTGTATAACTGTATAACATATTATATTTTTAAGAGTTCAGATACCAAACTTAATAGATAGACATTTTGGAAGAATGACTGGAGACTTGCCATAAATGAATTCATCACAGTTTCCTTCCAGCTATAAATTTTAGTTTTCCATTCATTTAGAGCTCCTCTAAATATATCCGAAATACAATCCAATTCTAAAAAAAAAAAAAAATTTAGACTTGAAGCTAATTATATTCTAATAGCAAAAGTTTCCATCTTGAGAACATTTTAAATGTAAAAACTGAAACACAACTTAATTAAGACCCTAATGGTCTCATTAAATATGATCATATTATATTTTCAGGAGAATACATTGAAATAAAACAATAAATATATCATTTTTAAGGCACATAGACAGAAAACTCATTCAAAAGAAAGATGGAGTAAGCTGCTGCTGGCGACAGTCCAGCAATCCTGTTCTTGTTTAACCGGCTGAATTACACTGTATTGCTGTCATATTGCTGCTCAACTAAATCCACTGATGTTATTAGCTAAATAATGGTGGCTAATGCTGGTTGTCTTATGAGGAACAGATTGCAGGACTGCAGTGCAGTGCTCTAATATAAACCATTGTTACTTCTTTTGATGTCAGTACTCTCATTCTCTCGCTAGCCATTAGATTGTACAGGATTTGTCTGTTCATGAAAGTGTTCATCCACAAACAAAGCCAATCCATCTCAGTGTATCAGAAACACCTGTTCCATTTGATGCTGGTGAATGAAAGCTCTGTTTAAGATCTCTACTCTCATGAGTTCAGGTGCAGCTCCGCTCCATTGTTCTGCCTGACATGAAGGTCGGTTCAACACAACTAGCAGCTGGCTAAGAGTTCACTCTCTGGCTTTAAGGGAGGAAGTATGATATCAAAGTCAGGTTGCATGCATTAGGGTAGACCATGGAGTGTTGAAACACAATTTGACTGTAACTTTTCTCCCCCCCCCCCCCTTTTTTTATGGGGTGGGTTGGGGTGGGGGTGTGGGGGGTGGGTGTGGGTGTGATTTTGATACAGTGTGCACTGTAAATTCCAACAAGTTCAGTTTACTTAAAAAAAGTTTGGCAACTGATTGCCTTATTTTTGCTAAGCAAACTTAAAGGGAAACCTGAGGTTAATTTAATATTCAGCTAAAAGTTAAGAAAGCTAACACCTCCCAAGTGATTCTAGTTTACATACTCTAGATATTTACTAATCTTACTTAAGATTTAATCGTAAGAATACTTGAGTAGTTCCATACCTAACAGTGTTATACAATGTTCTGCTAACATCTTAAATACTATTATACTACACATCATTTTAAGTAAGCTTTATTGCATAAAGTTATCTTACTTAAACCATTTAAGTTGTGTCGACTGAATTCTATCTGTGATCTGAGGATGTGTACTCCCAGAATGCATTGCAGCACGAATAAATTAATTGTTTAGTTTTATTATTTTTGGTTTTATTTGACCATGTTATTTGTTGTAAATTGTCAGTATAACCCCAATAACAACACCAAATAAACTTGTAATGGTCTTATTAAGTGTATACAACTGTATACACATACAACTTAAAGGGGGGGGGGGTGAAATGCTGTTTCATGCATACTGATCTTTTTACACCGTTAAAGACATGGAATCCCATACTAAACATGGACAAAGTTTCAAAAGTTAAGGTGGACGTTTGATGGGAGTATTTCTTTGTCAAAAATACTACTTCCGGTTAGTCATAAGTTTCGGCAAGTTTTTTGAGATCATGCGTCCCCTTTGACGTTAATGGGGGCGGAATTTCCTTGTATGGGCCGTACGGACAATTCTACCGGAAGCGCGTGAGAGAGAGAGAGGGAGAGAGCGAAAGCAACAGGCTACGCCCATCAAAGCGCTGGCTCGTAGGCTGCGCTGCACAGGTAATGTGCACAATTAACAATGACATCAAAAAGTGCGTTTTTGGTTGCCAGACCAAGACAGTCCTGCACAGATTCTCCAAAAACCCCGCGTTAAGGCAACAGTGGATGTAATTTGCTTTTCCGGATCAGCAACTGAGTTGCGCGAATGTTTATATCTGTTCACTGCATGTCGGTGCCGACTGTTTCATAAACAAGGCCCAGCTTGACGCCGGATTTTCCAATCGCCTAATGCTGAAGGATGGAGCAGTCCCAACGTTAGAACCGCGGGCGGTGAGTTAGACTGCTTTAAATGTCTGTGTCTATGCTCATCAAGTAGCCCAAACATGATCACGTATAGTTACTATATATATTACTATATATAGAAATTGATCAATGGAGCATGCGATGTGTAGTGCGTGTACATTTGTTTAGCTGGCCACTATATGTGTAACTTTATGTTTGTGTATTGTAAAAGCACTCCAAACAACAATACACAAAGAGGGGGGAAATATGTTGAACTAAATAAGCACGCTTCTTCATTCAAATGTGCTACTATTCCGTGTTGTCTACACAAACCACACGTAAACACACACACACACACGTGCACAACTGCACTTCCCACATGTACACCTTCAAAGACAAAAATACGACGATATAATTCAAGTATAAATATGTCAATAACACAAGCCGCTAAGCATATTATATAAGTTAGTTAGTGTATAACTTGTACCAGATAGAGACGTCCTGCTCTAGTCGTTTTTGCTGCTGCTCCTGTTCAACTGCAGCCTCTGGGTCTGATTCCGGATCATAGATGTATGGCTGTATCTGATTAAAAGCCATATTTTTAGTTTGAATAAAGTTTTTCCCGCTGTTAGGGATGACAGCATTACGACGCACTCAACACGGCGGCGCACACGTCACTATTTAGCTCCGCTCACACGATACGCCCCCACCCGCTCGGCTTTTTTCGGAAAGACTCGGAACAGTGCATCTTTCTTATATAATTATTAAAAAAATAAAGACTTTTCGGAGATATGCAGGATGCAATGCTACTCTATAGGTACTCAAGATTGACATGACACTGACTGAAACTGAGTGTTTCACCCCCCCTTTAATACTTCCTTCCTTTGAAATCAGATAACTGTGATTTCGTGTTGCATTGCTGCATCAATAGGAAGAGATTTACAATTATTACATTAAGTGCCTAACAAAAGGGAACACTAATTTTAGGAAATCAACATATATTTATGAAGTCTGCTTTGACACTCTCCCAAAGTGTTTAGTTGTATTGTCAATAACATTCAAGATTACTGAATGTGTGTGAATGCGACTAATATGAACGATGACTGCAGAAGTGGAGTGAATTAGTGAAAAGTCTAGTAAGAATTGCACCGCCTTTTGTCCCCCCCCCCCCTTTTTTTTCTTGGCAAAATGGTACTTAAACCAGTCAAGTAATGTTTACTTGGGTTTTCTAAGTAACAAAGGCATTGTACAAATAATTTAGACAACACTTTTTTTTAAAGTAAGTTCAACAAATTATTGGACATTAAGTAAAGTTAATTAAAAAGTCTAAGTGTTTTAGACTTTTACTTCTAATGTTGCTTTAGGAATATGGTGTCCATATATAGGCTACTTTTTAACTCTTGTGAAAAAGAAGTACACGTCACTATACTTGCAAGCGCAAACTGAACATGACACTTTACAATTTACTTAATTGCAGTTACTGTAATTTTTATTAAATAAATTTAAATTCATAGAAAATGTTAGCTTCAGTATTACCCTAATTTATATTTTTATAGGGTTACCATCATGGTGATGAGTGGAGCACACTCAGTGGTCTGAGAACAGATAAATTACATTTAATTAAATATAAAATATTCCATATTGTTGTACTTTTTCAGCAATTGTTATGATATATGTTAATGTTATCAAAACAATATCTAAATGTCCACTACTAAAAACAATTAATTTGAGATTAGATATTAATTAACTTACTCAAAAATGTCAAGTTAAGATACATTAAAAAGTATAAATCTGCCAGTTCTGCTTACTTAAAGGACAACTCTGGCAAATTTTTAAGTTTATCTTGATAATTATTTCTTTGTGAGTACAGTCCGGATTGGTGCTTGCAACATGGAGCTGTTACAGTTAATAACCAGAATTTTCACAATTCAGAAAGGCACAAATGTGAACCATTTCTTCCTCACTTGTGAGACCAATTGGATCATCACTCTAGTGATGTCCGGTTCACGAACTAATCGTTCTTTTTAACCGGTTCTTTTTAACCGGTTCTTTTTAGTGAATCGTTCACCAAATCGGACTGAATTGTTCTAAACAGCTCGCGTTTCAAATCAGCGATGATCATACACGTTACTTTGTTACTCACTTTCTGACATGAGTGACAGTCCCTCCGAATAGAAATAAACTAATGTCTTGAATTATATGTTGTAACTCCAACCTTTCACTGAACTAAGTCATGTTTTGCTGAGAGAACTGATGAACTCATGAGCAGCTGATACTGAGCATGCGTGAGTAACTGAACAAGCAACTGCCCTTGGATCAGCAGGACATAATCGAAAACCGTTTCTTTAGGACACGTTCAATACTGAGAACCATCGAGCCGATGAGCAGAGCCTCTTCATACACACAACACTCTACCCCACTGGATTATTTTTCTGACTACATCAGAGTTCCCACGGGACTTCAGCGTGAGACACAGCTAGTAGGTTATTAACTGTAATAACTCTGGTTATTAACTGTAATAACTCCGCGTTGCAAGCACCCATCCTGTTAGTTTTTTTCCTTTAAACATAATTTCTTACCATAAAAAGTGATTTAACTGATTGCCTAAAAGTGTCTGACTTTTGCCAACTTATTCAGGTTGATTGTGAATTTAAGTGCACATTGAATACAAATACACATGCATCTTTTTTTTTTTTTTTACAAAGGAAGATTTTACTCCTGTTCAATAGTTTGGTTTCAACACTCCATGTTCTCCCTTTATACCACTACATAATGCTCTTTTCTGAAAGAAAATGCTTTTAACAGACGCATAAAGATGTTTTGCATGCTGTGAGTGACCAATTATTTTAAAGCATGTGTAGTGAGGACTAAAACCTTGCAGGCGCAGAATGTTTCTTTTCACTTTCAGCAAGGCAGTCATGCCTTACACACGTGTTACCCTTTACTCGTGGCATTACGATTACAGTCTGCAATCCTCCGAGATTCAGTTCTGCACTTTATTCCACTAATTTATTTCTGATTGTAAGCCATACCCACCCACATGACAGATATTGTTTACACAAGTCATTCTCCTTTATTTCTACAATATTTCTATAGTCCTGTAGAATTAGACTAATTATTGTCATTCCGGCTTACATGTGATTTTTATTCCAGAGCACATTTGCCCCCCCAAAAACAGGCACAGATTCATTATTTGTCCAAATATTTTTCAATGTCACTGACATTTAACCTCCCTAGAGTCAGTTAGCTGTTAATTGTTCAAGTTTGATCAAAGATTTCTCATTCTGGATATTAATGATATTAATAAAGAGAGAGAGGAAGAGAGAGAGAGAGGAAGAGAGAGAGAGAGAGAGAGAGAGAGAGAGAGAGAGAGAGAGAGAGAGAGAGAGAGAGAGAGAGAGAGAGAGAGAGAGAGAGAGAGAGAGAGAGAGAGAGAGAGAGAGAGAGAGAGAGAGAGAGAGAGAGAGAGAGAGAGAGAGAGAGTTGGAACAGTTCTGTTTCCTTTTAGGTGTGACCAAAGAAAACAGACCTTTGTCCTAATTTGTAGAAAATATTTTCCCAGGTTACAAATAAGCCTCATGTATTATTTCAGTGTCTTTGATTCATTTTATGCAAGTACACGTCCAGAAGCATTCTATGAGCCATTTAGAAGCAAATGCACCAATAAAAGCCTTCATTGACTTGACCAGAGTTTCTTTTTCCAAGCAAAGTGACTTACCACACTGCAATCAGTCTTTCAGCTCAAAGTAAACTGCAAGTTCCGAAGGTAAAACTCAAAACATCAAAGTCGGCTCAGTCTAAATTGAAAAGGCATCTGCAAGCCGACGGCTTAAAAATGATAGGAAACCATCTGCATAGGGAACAGAACCAAACGTGCATTTTTATTTTCTAATGAACTGGCGCTCCAGTAATTTAGCTTTAGGTCCATATTCAAAAGTGATAGAGAATAATGATGATGATTGTTTAAAACTAATTATTTGAAAGTAGGCTGTTGGCCACATTATGACTTTTTATTTAAAAGTGCAGTAATTCTTTGAAGAATTGCTCTGTTGATTTCGGTCAGGAGCTTGTGAGCAGCCACGTATCTTTTCTCGTCTCTCATCCTACACTCTGAAATAAATTAGCGCTTCAGGCTCGCAGGTGCATGAGATCGGCGTTTACAGTGTGAGTGCCTTCTGTCACAGCTGTGATCCACACCATCTCTTACACTGATCTACATGTGAGGGAGCAGCCGTTTCTGTGACTACACCGCCGGTAAGATTGCAGACCCCCATATTGTCCCTCTAAATCAAGGTTGTTTTCAGTTGTGGTGATGCAGTAGCCTGACAGCCAGACCTACATCAAGATGTTTGGTCTGAGAACTCAGCATTGACAGGGCTCAGTCTGAGGGGCGGGATAAACGGTTGTCTTTCAAACTCCCCCTGCATGCAATGGGATAGAGCTACCAACCTGAGCAACGTGAAGCGGAGATAGCTGATAAATTAAACTTTCTCCGTATCCGGTCGGCAAAACTCAGAACACATCTTCCCTTTTTAAGAATGACTTCAGTGCCATTCTTTGTTCTTTTCTCAGAGAAAAGCTTAACTCCAAGTCTTCAAAGTAGCGGTCAAAGCTGATACGAAAGACCGCCGTTTGCCAGTTTCTGTGTTTACTAGAAGCATACAAGCGCAACTCTGCCGTCATCATGTTAAGCCCCGCCCACCGACTCTAGACACGCTGTGATTGGCCTGACCAGAGTTTGTTTTTTACAGCTCAGAAGTGTATTGAGAGTTGACACTTGCGACACTTGACATTTGCTGCCGCTAGGGTGCGTCTAGATTTCTAGGGTAGTGATTCAGGGTCACCATCTTGAATTAGACACAGGCTGTAAAATCAGCATTGAGTTCCTGCTGGTGTAACTGAATGTTCTGATTGGCCAATTTCTTCATATATGTACATATATTTTTTTCTTTCTGGACAGGGTTGTGCAGCATTCTGAATAACTCAAGGGCATTTGAGGGGGTAAATTTGAGGGCTCTGCACACTTTTTTTTAATCGTTGTTCTAAACATTGCTTTTAACCCTGTGTAAGGGAGTGTTTCAATTTAATTTGGATGTGGGATACACAGGGTTATAAAAACCCTGATTCACAGCTTTTAGGGTATTAACTCTGCATTGTGTTGCCATGGTTGTACAGTGTGAAATTAAGCGGTGATAAAATGTTACAACCAGATGTTTAGCAACAGAACAATCGTGTGCATTCTATTCAAGCACTTTGGGCAGTCACTAGCCTGGATGCCAGCCAAACTTAGTCCCGCCCATTACATTTTTAGGACGGGAAGTTCGGTCTGGACTCAATCCGTAGAGTAGTTGTCAGGGCGATGATTGACAGATCATCACCGTAATCAGCCACGTCATCAAAGAGTGCTTGGGTTGAATTAGTTTACAACAATGATGGCTGTTGTTGAAGAACTGAGATGTGTAGATTCCGCCATCACGTCTGTTTTAGAACATATCGACAGATCATTAATTTTAAAAGAGGAACAGAGGACCGCGATCAAGGCATTTGTCAATGAAAAATATGTTTTGCCGTAGAGGTCTTCACAGAGCACCCGAGACCCGTAGACCCGGGACCCTATATTTTAAATGGTCAGCCAGGTCACATGCTGCCTTTGTCCAGTCAGTAACTCTGACACTGCAAATAAGTACATTAGTCCAAAATTTAGGAATGTGCAGTGCGAACCGCCAGTTTATGAATACCAAGGATTAATTGTTTATCCCGGGTATTACCTGAGCAGTGTTAAAAGTGAATAAAGATAACTTAGGATACCATTTATCCAGGATTTAGAATGACATGGAACAATCATTACAGTCATAACCTAAGACATTTTCTTTCTAGTTAATGAAAGAATGGAAATTTCTTATAATTTTCCTAAAACGCTGCTTTCAAGTCAAATTAAGTCACCTTTATTTATAAAGCGCTTTTTACAATGCCAGTTGTTTCAAAGCAGCATCACAGTGTTAACAGGGAAATAATGGAACAGAATTAAATATGGAGAGAATATTCTTTTAAGGCAATATTCTTTCCTGTGATATGCATGTAGGCCTATGCTAAAGTGTAGGCTACTTATTTTTCACAAGGGTACTACTTGATCTCTAATAAGACCTTGAAGAACAATTAAAAGACTATCAGAGGGTCACACTTTTTCAAACATATTGGACCAATCTAAACATCCCATCATAATCTAGGTTCCGGACGTGAGCAGCATGCTTTTCAACCATTGTAAACAAAAGGATTCCATATGTAAAGTACTTTCAACTGTTGCGGCAAGATTTCCGATTGGTTGCACTCTAAACAGAACTGACAAAGCAAGGGTATGATTACGGTGTCAATACCTGCTGTGCAGACCATTTGACTTGTTTACATCTTGCATGAGTGAGGCCTCAAAAATCCTGGTTGCACTCCAGGAGCAGATTTCAATAAGGATTCAGTATTATCAGCTAGCTCAGCATTTGAACCTAATTCAAAGGGCCACACATTGGACTCATAATGTTTTGAAAATGAAAGCTACTTCCAGATGAGACTGGATAATAACAAATCAGCTTGCTTTTTGTCCAAACACAACATCTATGATGAGAAACATGTAGAAACTTTTACTGGTAGAATTAAGACGGATTAGTCTCCATATCTATAAATATAAATACTCAGCCATCATAATTTGTTCAAGCTAGAGAGATTTTCTGATCATTATAATGTCATTTGAAGGGATCCATTTATATTTGGTCATTTTTGGTCCAGTGGACTCTATTAAACTCTATTAAGACACAATTTTATTTAATTCATCTAACAATGTTCAACAATTTATAAAGGTTTATCAAGAATTCATTGTTCTCACCATTTCCTCCACATCTCAAATCACCATTATTTTGTGAAATAATATTTGAACCATTTTTATGGAATAAATTAGCAGATAAGATTGTATTGTTAATTGTAAATGTAATAACTACTACATCCCACATACACACAAATAACATTTTTATACTTTTTGCATACTTTGACATTACACCTTAAATGGAAATGACACATATTGTTTCATGTTTCATATTTCAATTAAAAATGATTCCAGGTTTTATTTTTTCATATAACAGAAAAAAAAGAAAAGAAAAAAAATAAGACAAAAAAAGTTAGCTTGAATAAAAATCAACCCTGAGGCATTAAAATTATTGTAGTGAAAGTTAAGATATGAACTCAGAATTGTGAGAAGTTAAGATAAAGATACATTTTTTGAATTTTTATTCTGGAGTGGAAACAAGAACATTCCAAGCCGTAAGCTCAGAATTCTCCAGAAAAAAAGGGTAAATATTGCCATTAAACTGGCAATTGCAAATTTATAACACCCAATTGTGAGGGGGGAAAGTCAGGATTGCAGGATTGCATAGATTAAATCAATAGTATCATAAAAACTATTCTAATGATAAAAGAAATGAACACTGATTATAAAATAAACAGAATATTAAACGTTATTTCTCACTTTGATTTTTGGATGAGTGATGAAAATTTCACACAATCTGGACCATCTATTGTACGCGTTAAAGCTGCAGAACTGGTCATTTCTAAAACAGAAAGACAAAAATTGGATATTTTAGTTGATTGGATAAAGTTATCTCCTCTAACGTTTGCAAAAGTGTTAGTGGACCATCACATAATTAAAACTGTAAGAGTCATACCACCTTTCAAAGGGTAGCATGGCATGTTTGTTTGAAAGGGCCTGCCACAAGAAATCCTTCTGAAGCTGAGATCGGAGAGAAACATCTTACTTCAGTTGAGACAGGTTAATCTAATTGCTCCAGTTTTCTGACCTTAAAAACAAATCTTGTTTCCATTCGCCAATCTCGTTTTCCCCATGCAGCTCATCTTTTCCCTTCCCGTTTGTGGTTGGCGCTGAAGAGCTGAGAGTCTGGTAAAGATATCTGTATTTACAATGGGTTCATCATTACAACATCTATATTTTGGTAAGCCAATTAAAGAATGACATTAATATAAAATCGAGAAGCTTTGGCAACATGTCATAACAGGCTTGTAACGGCCACTTGTCTGTGCACACTGTCCCCATAAAGCCCTCCGTGATCTAAGCACTGCTAACAGTGTTTGACAGTCCACAGCACTAGTGAAAGAGTCACGGCCAGAATCCAAATGGTCAGTAATTGTAAATGTCAGGCATAATTAAGAGGGGAATAAATAGCTTTACCTTTGTGCTTGGGATCAACAATGCAGAATCCATGAAAAACACGCTCTCTCTTCCCGACGGGAGGCTTTTGTCTGGCAGTGCACTCCGAGTGAACAAACCCTGTTGTGACAGTGCCTAATTGGAGAAACATGTTACACTTAATGAACAATAGCATAATAAGTGGTTTGTGATTCATGAAAGTCTTTGTTATCGCCACAACATCTGTTTCATCCAAGAAGCAAACATGAAATCATTTCTCACTTTCCCATGAGATAAAGCTAAAAATCTAACTAAAATGATAACAGAACCAATATGTTATAGAGTATGTTTACCAGTATACATAGTTAAGAATATTATCACGATTCCAAGAAATCGCACAGAGGCATAAAATGGAGCAAAAAGGAAAGAGCTTAATGTTTATAATGAGTAATACATGGTCTTTCCATGAATACAGCATACTTCCGTGTTCCATATCTTTAAGCATTAAAGTCAAAAAGTGCATTTTGGAAAGATCTGTTTGATAAACTATTAACATTTCCCTTTAAATGGAGTTTGGCCTGTTCCACATTGAGTAACCCCCCCCCCCCCCCCAACAAATCTGAAAATTAAAACCAGAAATCAAAAAATAAATCAGAAAACAATTGCATACTCTCATTAATGTGGTTGTGAAAATTTAACAATTAACTAAATATAATGAAATTCCTTTGAACTTAGAATACATGACTCATTAAAACTCTATGACACTATGAAGTATATATATGTGTACTTTAAACATCCAGCACGGGCATCGGAGCAGTCCTGTCACAAAGACATGGTAATCCACCAAAACTATACCCCTGTGCATATTATTCCCGTAAGCTCAACTCCGCTGAATAGAACTATGATGTGGGAAACCGAGAGCTGTTAGCTATGAAAGCAGCTTTTGAGGAGTGACGTCATTGGCTCGAGGGAGCTAGGCATCCTTTTTTGGTCCTGACAGATCATCGTAACCTTGAATATCTCCGATCCGCTAAACGCCCCAAGGCAGGCTAGGTGGGCACTGTTTTTCACCCGATTTAACTTCACTGTAACATATCGGCCCGGTTCCAAGAATACTAAGGCAGATGCTCTATCCAGGCAGCATGAATCTTCAGTGGCTCCCCAGTCTCCTGAACCCATTATTCCATCAACCCTGGTTCTTGGTCCCGTTCAATGGGACATTATGACCGAAATTGCTGAGGTGCAGGGCACTAATCGATCACCCATAGAGTGTCCCCAAGATCAGACTTTTGTACCAGCCAGTTTACGCAAGAAGGTAATTCAATTGGTGCATTCGTCACCCAGTTCAGGACACCCGGGAATCCATGCCACCATCCAGCTCTTCAATAACAGGTTCTGGTGGCCATCACTGCAAGCTGACACCATAGCCTTCATTCAAGGCTGCTCCACTTGCCAAATGTCCAAATCCTCTCATCTGAATCCGGCAGGCTTACTCCAGCCATTACCCATACCACAACTTTCATCGGGCCCATCCGGAAAAGCCGGCCCCTCGGCCTCGTGAAAGGCCCCGGCGTCGGTTGCCTCCTCGTGTCAGGAGCCGCTCGCAGGGTGGGGGCTCTGTCATAAATCAAGCCTCTGTGGCTCCCTCCGGCCGCCACCAGAGGGCCCCCTCACCTGAATATTAATCCTCCCTCCGGACTTCATTTCCCACAATCCTTTGCCCTGACTCACAAGCCATCATTGTTTACACCTGAGTACCATTAGCCTCAACACCTCAGTCTATATAAACTAGGTTCACTCTGTCATTCACTGCAAAGTTTTGTTTTGCTACTGCTGAGTGTGTATCCTGTTTCTGGTTTCTCCTGTGTACGACTTTAGACTGAATCTCTGGTTTTGATCCCTTGCTGCCTGCCTATTGACCTGGGCTTTGCTCGACTAGATTCTGTTGACTTGGTTTGCTGCCTGCCTCGACCCCCTGCCTGTCCAGTGACTACACCTCTGCCTTTCCCTGGTTATTCCTGTGGTTGGTGATTGACCTCTGCCTGTTGATTTATCTTATTGCTTTTTAAATAAAGCTGCATATGGAACCTCAGCCTGTGGACTCATCATTATATATATATATATATATATATATATATATATATATATATATATATATATATATATATATATATATATCAGGTTTAGAATGGTAAGATTTTTTTAAAACGTTTTTAAAGAAGTCTCTTCTGCTGTTGTGATCGCGATGCTCACGTTTACAAGCCAGCGTCATTATAGTAGCCTAGTCTTTTGGTTATCGTTTTACAGAATCTATATGATACTTCAATTCAATGTTTAAGTAGTAGGTAATAATTTAAATTATAATATCAAGCTATCATAGATGAATCTGCAAATTTGAAAAATTGATTTGCATTATAGCTTGAGGCAAGACAAATATTACAGATAGGCTATGTTAGGTATCTTATTTTTCTGTGCTGCTTCAGCCATGACTATAACATCCGGCAAACAAATGATAGTTGGGCTCACATGTCTGAATTTAAGGAAGTGTGGGTGTTGATGGAAGTGACGTATATGCCGTAAAGCAGTCGAATTGTGTAGTTCTTTTTGTACTTGGGTTACTACCCGAAACCCGAAGTTTAAAAGTATGATTAAAAATGATACAGACCCTGTCAGGCTATGGCAGACGTGTCAATCAACCAGTCAAGTCAATGTATCATAAAAAAAGTCTTGAAAATATATTATGATGGCTGAAAAGTTACCTGGTGCTGCTTTAAAAAAAAAAAAGATACAGGTAAATAACCATGTGCAAAATCTTCAGTTGATACAGTTTTTTTATTGGTTATTTCTCTTTAAAAAAACTCAGCCCTCTCTTTACAAAAACTCATAAAACAGCCCTGACCTCCTGATGTCCATTTTTTTTTTTTTTTATTGATATACAAAAGGGAAAATAAATAAATAAATTACACATATACATTTAATAACTTATCTTGGAAGTACACTGTCTTGATGAGATATGAAAAGCCTGATTTGAAATCAGTCCAGCAGTGAGATTAGGGTCTGAAAATTCCAAAGGAATTACTATGTTTAAGGCTGGACCGGATTTCATGGTGGAAGGCGGAAAGGATTGGTCATGTCTGAAGAAAATGGAAACATACTGCACATGCAGGGGAGGGAAGACAAGCTAATGAAAGGAATGAAATTAAAACACAAAAACAACTGCATTCCTCGAGATTAGTGGATTTGGAAGCCTCAAAGCAGACATTATAGCAGTTCTTCAGAGAAAAGTATCATGTAGGACCGCGTGAACCTCAGTGTCGAGAACCCTTAGGTCAAAACCGTCACAGCTCCGTGTTGTTTTACAAGTGAGTTATGGCCTGCATACAGCTGATTCCCTCTGCTCTTCTCAGGCTGGTTAATGGCTCTGCTCTTGTGGGCTCTCCTCTCAGCATGCAGCTTCCAGGCAGCTCTGTAGTGTCTTTGTTTGCTGGCCGCTGCTGTCCACGGGGAGCCTCGTCCACCCGTCCCCCTGGTGTCCAGATGTTGCCTGGTCAACTAACCCTCAGTACGACAACCTGACCTGCTCCAGCACAGTTTACCTCACTGAAATTCAACTGAACATACTATAGAATGTTCTGAAATAGAAGCAAACATTCAAATGACTTTAAATAATGATTTTTAAGATCAGATCAAAACTGTATAGGTTGATTAGTCTTAAAAGTGAAGTGTGCAATGTGTCGTAAGCATCATCAAATACAAACTAAAATACAATATAAAAGCAGTTATATATTTTAAGACTATGTAAGGAAAAATAATGTGATAAAATAATTCAAATGTATTCAGCCCTTTTCCCATTAATTATTGTAAATACTATTTCTTTGAAATATTCCCTAAGCCTCCATTTTAAAACGCTTGATGGATGGATGGATGGATGGATGGATGGATGAATGAATGAATGAATGAATGAATGAATTTATTTATTTATGCTGGTATAACATGCATGCATGCACACAAAATGCAATAGTTTGCCCTGTGGTTGATGACCCACATTTAATTAAAATTAAGTACCTCTTTTCACTGACCTCATTGGTCATCATTGGCCATAATTGCTTCATTGGTCATATTTTGTCCATCCATCCATCCATCCATCCATCCATCCATCCATCCATCCATCCATCCATCCATCCATCCATCCATCCATCCATCCATCCATCCATCCATCCATCCATCCATCCATCCATCCATCCATCCATCCAATCCCCTTACTCTGTACGGTTACAGGGACTTTAAACCTGCTATCTTAATTCTTACCCCATGAAGCCAAATTAATTTTCACAACTGCAGTGTAGCTGTGTCTGCATTTTAAGTAGATATTGGAGAATGTATTTGGACATACCCTTTTAATAAAATAGAATTATGAAGTGGCAGGGCAAGCGTGCTGCGATCATTCGCCAGCCAAAATGTCTAAACTCAGACACTTAAACTAGAGTCCAGATAATTAATATCATGCTTTACTAAAGGGATAGCTGGTAAAATGCGGCAAACAGTCAAGAGCTATGGATCACTGTGGTCGCACCTCCAAGTGTCACATTCAGGGTCAGTGGGGAAGTTTTCAGAGATCAGTCAGCAAAAGGGCACTCTATCACCAGCCTCTAGTCCATACCATAAAAGTCAAAGGGGAAAGATGATGATTGTTAGAGGCTTGTAAATCTTCTATAGGGTTCAGTTAACTGCTTTTGATCTGTGGCAGCACTGTATGAAATATATCTCCAATATGAGATCAGAGAGTGGGAGCTTTGGACGGGGAGCCAATTGTAAAGGCTGAACTGCAGTAGTTTCTGCGGCGCCAATGAAATGTCATAATCAGGAATATCTTGCCCAGAGACGAGCTCGAGCTGTGGTAGCCTGGCTTGGCTATTGTGTGATGAGCAGCCTCTTCAGATCACTCATCCTTTATCTGAAATCAATTATCATTGTGAAGATGGAGGCTGTGCTCACGACAGACATCACAGACCCAGCTGTTGCCCTCTGTACTTATTAGCCTCACTCTGAAGACAACCATAGTATTAATCTGCAAACTCAGGACAAATGTAATTACACGTTCATTCAATAGCTGTCACACTTAAAACCCTTGCGATGATGTATTGTTGTGGGATGTACAGATTAGGGTTTCATAATTAGCTCATGTCGACATGCATATTGCAAAACAGCAGTGATGTAATGGACCCAAGCTAATTCTCCAAAACGGGGAAGGAGGCCTGCTCTTGGACCATGGAAATGAAGACGTCTGTTCTTCATCTCCGTGGCAAATGTTTGGAAATGAGTAAGTGTGCTTGAGTGGTTTTCAGTTGCCCCACTTCAGACGATTCAACACAATCAATCACAGGATCATCTGGTAAATCTTTAAGACATAAAAAGGAAAAATAAATAAATAAATAAGAATAATAACATCTGCTTAAACCATTTGCATTTATATCCTGCTAGAGGCACACAACCTGTTTGCTGTCATCTTTGCTCATGGACATTTTGGAAACAAATAACATGTCAACTTCATAGAGACTAGTTCTGACGTGAAAGGTAACAGACAAAGAAAATATGTAAATTTGATTAACCCTAATTATGCATTGAAAATCTACATCCAATATTTTCATTTCCCAGGTCAGTTTGGACAACTAAAAGTATATTGTATCTGGTCAGTAACCAGTAAGTGAAGTTCTCAAAATGTCTGTTACCTTATTAATATCATGTTATTACTACATTCACTTATTCATTTATTATTACAAAATTAACATTTATTACAAAAATGAGGAATATACATGCACGCACACTCTCTCTCTCTCTCTCTCTTTCACACACACACACACACGCACATACACACACACACACACACACACACACACACACAAGCATGCACACACAGACACACACACACAATAGTCACAAGAAATTGTATTTGAATACCTTTCATTGAATATACGGTAATTTATAAGAACAGAATTTGAGAATTGGCAGTATTAAGTATTTTTCAAATATACTTTCTTGCATAAACCTTTGATTAACAAATAGGTGTGCATATTTATTTTTATCAATCAAATTTAATACCAAAAGTATGTATGATATATGAGATAGGTTAAATAGAGACTAAAGTCACCATTGGCACATGCGCTACTTTGTTATATCTCTTAAAAAGGTTCTTGTTCTAAAAACAATGTTTTACAAGTTTTACAAATGGTGTCTCTCTCCTCTGGTTCACAAAGGAAGGGTTAAGGGCCTTCAGAAGAAAAGTACAAATAAATCTATAAATCAGGTGCTAATTTAGCAATCTATATATTGCTTCTAAAAAAATATGTAATCAGAATTCAATGTTCCTTTTAAGTAGTCAAAAATAAAAAAGCTTTTTGTATCCAGAATGAAGCAGTTAGCGCCTCTACCAGCAGGGGCTAACTGGGCCATAACCATCCAAACAACATATACAATTCTGAGTTTCACACAAGTCATCCTTTGATTACATCAAGGATTCACATTTTTGTGGTGCAAGAAAAAAACAAGCCATCATAGTGATTAATATGCTTCCCAAAGATGCAATATTAATTGTGCAGTAGAATGTCACATGGTAATATTCATTGCCTAGAGATTTGTATGAAATAGAGATGGAAAGAAAAGATTCTTTCCTCGGCAGTAAGTGGAAAAACCTCATTGTTGAGCATTTGTGATGATAATTTCCCCTGCGCATCCGACAGATCATTTGTTAAGCAGACAAGAACAGAGAAGCGTGTTTAATCCCCCGACCTGTTTCCTACTTGGAGTGACATTGACTTTTCCCTTGGTTCCAGTGAGATTGACGAGCCAGTCTAGCCACAGTACTACAGAGACTCCCTCCTCAATGTATTCCTCAGCCATCATCCATTCTGGCACACACAGCGCACATCTTCTCTGGCCCATGCAGCGTGCGTGATGAAACACTGTTAGGGCAGAGCCCAGGCCCAGAGTCCCCGCTTTCAGTCATTCACGCCACCAACAGACAGATTTAATTGTCTTTTTAGTTGTCTTTGCTTTCATTTGCATGTTGCCGATTAATTTTTGAACGCACAGCAAAAGCTTTTTCCTAATCAGAATTCTGATGCAGTAAAAATATCCTTAAAACAAGATCAATTTCATTTAAGAAGATATTAAGTGAGATACAATTTTTGTTGTTGTTGTTAAAACAAGAACAAAATTATTTGAAAATGAGATCAGATGAATAAACTCAGATACATCATACAACGATCAGGCATGGCCACCTTCCTAACATTGTATTGGATGAGCAATTTGAGCGATACTAGCTAGTCTGTTTGATCGGACAACACGGGCCAGCCTTCGCTCCTCACGTGCATCAATGAGCCTTGGCCCGCCCTGTACCCTGTCGCCGGTTCACCGCCCTTCCTTACTTGGACCACTTTTGATAGACACTGACCACTGCAGACCGGGAACACCCAAACAAGAGCTGCAGTTTTGGAGATGCTCTGACCCAGTCGTCTAGCCGTCACAATTTGGCCCTTGTCAAATCCTTACGCTTGCTCATTTTTCCTGCTTCTAACACATCAACTTTGAGGACAAAATGTTCACTTGCTGCTAAATAAATCCCAGCCACTAACAGGTGTCGTGATGAAGAGATGTTATTAACCTCACCTTTCATAATGTTGTGCCTGATCAGTGTACATTAAGGCCCATTCACAACGAACAATAACTTTACAATAACAATATTAATGTCCAAATGCACAATATACTTTCTGTTTACAATAAGCACATGCTGTAGTTCTGTTGTCTGCCACCTTTAATGCTCTTTAAACTCTTTAAAGCAGGATGGATTCCGATTGGCTGTCAATGATTTTTTTCTTCATCAGCTGGAAAAAAATAAGTTATGAAAGTGGTTCCAAAGATATTGTTCCTTTCTACCATTATCGTCATAGTTAAGGTGTGGACATCTCTATTCTTTTAAATGTATAACTCTTTTTAAATCTTTATTGCTATAGTTATAGTTATAATTCCTGCCCTTGTCCTGAACAGGACTTTATCCTACACAATTATTATTTATATAATTATCATCTGTTTGCTTCTCAAGTAAATGTAACTAGTTATAAATATTAAAAATCCAACACAAAAATCAGAGAACTTTTTTTAGCACAATCGACAAGCATCTATTGAAGCAGAGCTTTTTGAGGACAGGAAAAAAAAAAACAGTAAATGATAAACACATGACATGCCAACTTTATCACTGACCCAAGACCCTTTCCAGGATGTGACCTGTGTGGACGACGCTCAATCAGGCCTGAGACTGCCAAAAGAAAGGCTGCTTATTGCTTTGCAAGGTGCTGTTCTGCTTTGTGCTACAGCTGCAAACAGCTGGAGGCTTTTGAAAGAGCTTGAGTTTTTTTCAAGAAAACTCAGCTGTCTTGTTTGTCATTCTCGTCATCTGATCCGTTGCACATGAGTGGAAGTTTAGAGGTTGTTTGACTTCAAAGTCTTGCCACCTACTTTGTCTCGGTGGAGCGCCCCTAATCCCTTACTTGTAACCACACCATTGAGGACAGTGGACTCTTTTGCAATTTGTTTTGAAATTCATGACAAAGACTACACAAAACCTTCTAAAATTTCACCACTTTGAACTGTAACTTACCATAGCATGAGATTATTATGACCTACTCACACAACCCTGCTGGAATGAAGCCAGCTATGAAATCAGACTGTAATCATTAGAATTGAACTCTATGACATGTACTGTGCAGTCTAAACTGGACCGAGACCAAGATACTATTGACCCCCCTTTGTGTTAAATACAAAGAACAAAGAAAAGGTAAATTGAAGAGAAAGATTTGCTCATTTATGAGACTGACCATGTGAACTCCTTTGTACAGATGGACAGATGTTCTTGCTTCCACTGACACGCACAAGGTTCTCAAGCCATTCTAGTTAACATGATCTTCAGGTTTTGTTCATGTCTGTCCAAGAGCTGCTGTCATTACAGTTTCATCCAGTTTTGGGTGAGTTACTCTAAAATAAAGTATTTAATTAGCTACTGATTACATCTTCAACTGAGTAATTTGATTACTGTACTAATTGCTGTCTCTAAAAAGTCTCCACCTCAGCCAGTTAAGCAATACAAGGATTGACATGAAACTACTCAAGGATTGACATGAAAAGTCAAATTGTCCATCAAATAAATGTCTATGTCAGTCTGTCTGTAGATATAAATAGATAAAAACTTTTACAAATATCATAAATCATACCACTTAATACACAGTACATAATGTGACTAAAATATTTGGTTAGTTCACATTGTTTATGTACTGTGTATTAAGCATATTTACAGTTTTGCTAAATATATAACACTTTATTTTTAGGTTCAGTTATTAACTACTAACTAGCTGCTTATTAGCATGCATATTAATAGGAAATTGGCTGTTTATTAGTACTTATAAAGCACATATTAATGCCTTATTCTGCATGACCTTATTCTACATCCCCTAATCCTGCCCAATACCTAAACTGAAATGCTACAAAAACTACCTTACTAACTATTAATAAGCAGTAAATTAGGAGTTTATTTTCTATTTTCTATAGGGTACTAATTTCACAAGTAAGATGTACATTTTCAAAACGTTAAATACAAAAATCAAACTTGTAAAACAACTAATCATTCTTTCAAAACCTGGTCTCCTGCTTTCATTTCAGCACATTTCCACATAATCATTGTTTCAAACACAGTATGAGAACATTTGGTTTAATCACAGAAACACAACTGTTTGATCTTCTTTTCAAGTTGTGCTCACCATTATGCAGCACGGGTGCATTACGATGAAGATGTGTTGGCAAGTTGTGTCTAAACAGGTAAAAAGTGCTCATGGTTTTGCCAAAAGAGTGATTGATTCAATCAGTGGGTTCAGGCAACTGAGCATTTGGTTCAGACAATAGGGTTTAGTGTTTTAGCAATTGAGAAAAACTGTAATTACAGTAACACAGGCTACAGATGCCACATAAGAAAATACACTTACATTACCTAACTTATGTAATTGAATAATGTGTGTAATAGCCTAGTATTTATTCAGTGTGTTACCAAAAGTGTGATCAAGTTTTGAAACAGCCATGAGGTTCTGGGCTATAGAACAAAGTTTGCTCCCAACCCAGTAAATGTTCTCACTGTACCATAGGAATCTGAATCTACTAGAAACTTAGCCTGACAAGCCAGACCCACACGCCAAGATGTTTGGTCTGGAAACTCACCATTGACAGGGCTCAATCCGAGGGGCGGGATAAACGGTTGTCTTTCAAACTCCCTCTGCACGCGATAGGATAGCGCTACACCAACCAGAGCAACGAAGGTGAAGCAGAGCTCGTGATAGCAGAGACGGTTGATAGATTAAACATTCGCCGTATCCGGTCGGCAAAACCTGAACACATCTTCCCTTTTTAAGAATGACTTCAGTGCCGTTCTTTGTTCTTTTCTCAGAGAAAAGCTTAAATCCGAGTCTTCCAGAGTCGCAGTCAAAGCCGATTCGAAAGACCGCCGTTTGCCAGTTTCTGTGTTTACTAGAAGCACATAAGCGCAACTCGGCCATCGTCATTATGTTAAGCCCACCGACAACGCAGGTAAACCGCGTTTACATGACTATATATAAACCGGGTAATTTCCTTGTAGTGCCGTCAAAAATAATAATGTCCGTATATCTGACTCTTGAGTTTTTCAAATGTTACGTCAATTGTGATGTTAAATAAAGCGTGCACCATGTCAGCGGGAGATTTACGGCTCATATTATCTCTTTTGCAGTTATGAAGCGTTGAACCTCTTCTACTCCTGCTGCATGTGATGAGAATAACACATCTTTACAATTTTCTGTCTTAAACGAGTCTGCGTTTATGATATATGTCCTTATTTCATGCAAAACGGTAGCTCGCTCTGTCTGGATGCGTTTAAATCTGCTCTAAGTTTGCGTTTTTGTCACCTATCACACATGCGCACTTCAATAAGCCGACAGAAAGCAGGTTAATGTGTTTACATGCAGCGCGAAATTGAGGTAAGAGGCAAAAAACGACCTGTTCCGACCGGTTTATGCTTACGCCGTTTATGACATTACTCTGATAAAAAACAAAACCGGTTACCGCGTTAACATGACCATGTTCATTGTCGGCTTATTGGGCATAATCAGCTTAAGAACGTGCATGTAAACGCACCCAATGACAGAGCACATGCTCAACATAACAAAAACCCACAAGTGCACACAAGACAGGACAACATACCTTTTGATCTCCTGTCTTGGATATTTTTCTCCTGAGTGCTTTTGTTTGATAATGAACATTTTTGACCATTGGAATTTGCTCCTCTCCTTTGTGTAATCAGCTTTTTTAGTAACAGTAATTACTGCCATATATTACTACTACTACTACTACTAATGGGGCTTTTGTCTTCATTGTAATATCAGGGCAATAGTATCACTTTTTATGCCCTAAAATATAATAATCATAGTATGCATTCAGATCATTATGTATCATCACCAATTTCAACTCTTGAATGCTACAGAAACTACTAATTTACTGTTTATTAATAGTTAGTGAGGCAGTTTTGCATGTATGAGCACATTGCATGCTTTAAACTCAGTTTGCTACTGTAAAACAAGCGTTATGCTAAAATACTCTAAACACATTTCTCTGCATTTGTCACAGTTGTCAATACATACTAATATGCTAATCAATGGAAACACTTTAGTTTAGGGTCCAGTTCTCACTATTAACTAGTTGCTTATTATCATGCATACTAGCAATTGGCTGTTTATTAGTACTTATAAAGTACTAATAATATTCTGCATGACCTTATTCTACATCCCTTAATGCTACCTAATACCTAAACCTAACAACTACCTTATTAACTATGAATACACATTAATTATGAGTTTATTGTGGCAAAAGTCATAGTTAGTCAATAGAGAGAATTGGACCCTTTTCTAAAGTGTGACCTAATAAGGTAATTTGTAATAAATACATTTGAATTAAATTAAAAAGAAAGCAAGTAATGTTGTCACTAGAGGTATCTGCCTTTTGGACCTGACTCAGCTGAAATCCCTGTACTAGGTGTTTCACTAACAGTCCTCATAAGGAATCACAGCTCTGTATCCAAGGACCACATAAAAGAGCCCATCTCATATGACTAATGTAGTTCGCCTACCCTGTCTGACCATATTATCACACACAGCACTCCTGTGGCCTTGTTATACTTATGTGGGAAAGATACAGTGAGTCAAAGGCGTTGACTCTATGCTTATACCTGCTTGTCTGCTTTCCATTTCAGTTCATTATCCTCAGCCCACATGAGTCCTTCTGGAGCAGAGCGGCAGTAGATCACCTGCTGAACAAATTGAGCAGCATCCCACATACTGAATTCATTGCCTCTGAACCAAGCAGCAACGGCTTGATCTCCCCCGCTCTTCCTGTGCCTGCGAACATCAGGCACATCTGCACCAGCACATCTGCTGCTTCTCAAGCGCTTTAGGTAGAGCAGAGCCAGCATCATTCATCCTGGGAACATCCATGTTTGAAGGCCTTGGAACTCTAAAGATAGGTTGCATTAAAATCGCACAATAAATTACTCGCCTAACTATATCTGTAAGGGTTTGAAATGTTTTATCGACAAAGGGCTGTAACATGGCCTTCTTAGAACAGAAGCCTGCAAACTAGTGGAGCTGCTAACCATATGTGCAATCCTAAAACTACATAAACCTTCAGTGTGCGTCACCTTAGGAAGCCTGCGCTTTGCCAAAAAGTGTTGTCACTTTTCCCAAACACTCTTCTTCATTGTCAGATTTACTGTGGGAATATTTTTTGCACATTTTGCAGCAATACGTTCCAAAAATGTCACTTTTAAACACTATGGTCTATTCCAAATAATGTCTTCTTTGTTAAAATAGGCCTCCTTTCCAACAAATAAGCCAAATGAGTCGAAGACTGTAATGTTAATGGAAAGAGAAGGAAAAAGCTGTTTATTTTTAATTGCAGACTGAAAAGTACAGGAGTCTTACTGCTGACGGATGACAAAAATTACATCCTCTAATTAAAACCTCTCTTTGTGGCTGTCAATGGGTACAGTGTGTGCCAAATATCTTGGTGATTTGCAGGTTATTTTAGTTTGTTTGGAATGGAACAGTGGTAAGACAGAAAACCTACAGAGCAGTAAAATCCCACAAATTAGATATTGCTTCCAGTTGTTGACTGTTAATAATAATCTGATGCCCAGAAAAAGATTGATTTCAAAAAGAGAGAACGTAGAAAAGAAATGACAACTTCAGAATGTAATGGATATGGGTCAATGAAAATGTATACAAAATCTATTTTAAAATGTTAATGTCTAATTGTTAATTATTATTGAATCTTTGAATTCATGTTGGTTTCATACTGTTAAAAACTCAGAGGTCTGAGGCTTTTATGCTCAACAAGCGTGGATTTATAAAATACAGAAACAAGAGTAACTGTTTTATTATTATTATTTAAAGTAACAGTTTTATATTTGCAAATATTTAAAATGTAATTTATTCCAATGATGACAAAGCTGAATATTCAGCATGATTACTTCAGTCTTCAGTGTCACATGATTCTTCAGAAATCATTCTGATATTATGATTTGCTGCTAAAAAAAACATTTATTAGTATCAATTAAAAAAAAACTGTGTGGAAACTGTTACACATTTTATTTTAAGGATTTATTGATGAATAAAATGTTCAAAAGAACAATATTTATTTGAAATGCGGATCAATGTTAACATCTTTACTGTCCCTTACAGAACAAAAGTACTTGTTTATGTAAACAAAATCTCTTTGACTATAATAATTTTAAATAAATGATTTTAGACTAATCAATTAAAAAATAATATAAAATATATAATATATATGTTTATATACAGTACATCCAAAAAGTATTCACATCGCTTCACTTTTTGCACATTTTATGTTGCAGTGTTATTCCAAAATTGATTAAATAAATTTATTTTGTCCTTAATTCTGCAAACAATACCCGATAACGACATTGTGAAAGAAGTTTTTTTTTAAATCTTTGCAAATTTCTTAAAAATAAAAAGGTAAAAACCACATGTACATAAGTATCCACAGCCTTTGTCATGACACTCAAACTTTAATTCGGTTCATCCTGTTTCCACTATTGGAGTCCACCTGTGGTAAATTCAGTTGATTGGACATGATTTGGAAAGCCACACACCTGTCTATATAAGGTCCCAAAGTTAACAGTGCATGTCAGAGCACAAACCAAGCCATGAAGTCCAAATAATTGTCTGTAGACCTCAGAGACAGGATTTGTGGAACAGATCTGCGGTAGGGTACAGAACAATTTCTGCAGCATTGAAAGGTCCCAATGAGCACAGTGGCCTCTATCATCAATATTTGAAAGAAGTTTGGAACCACCAGGACTCTTCCTAGAGCTGGGTGCTCGGCCAAACTGAGCGATCGGAGGAGAAGGGCTCTAGTGAGGGAGGTGAACAAGAACCCGATGGCCTCTTCCAACAGGAAAACGACCCTAAGCATACAGCCAAGATAACACAGGAGTGGCTATGGGACAACTCTGTGGACATTCACAGAGTTCATTGAGTGGCCCAGCCAGAGCCCAGACTTGAACCGATTGAACATCTCTGGACATATCTGAAAATGGCTGTGCACTGACGCACCTCATCCAACCTGATGGAGCTTGAGAGGTCCTGCAAAGAAGAATGGAGGAAAATGTCCACAAATAGATGTGCCAAGCTTGTAGCATAATACTCAAAAATACTTTTATATATATGGAATTACACCCCAGACACACACACACACACACACACACACACACACACACACACACACACACGCACGCACACACACACGCACGCACGCACGCACGCACGCACGCACGCACGCACGCACACGCACGTACGCACACACACACACACACACACACACACACACACACACACACACACAACAAAAGCCCTGTGTTCTGTGGTATCTGGCACCAAGATGTTAGCAGCAGATCCTTTAAGTCCTGTAAGTTGTGAGGTGGAGCCTTCATGGATCTGACTTATTCAGTACATTCCACATATGCTTGATTAGATTGAGATCGGGAATTTGGAGGTCAAGTCAACACCTCATTATCATGCTGAAAGAGGACACAGCCACTAAGGTTTCATTTTCATGAAAGGGAAGTAGTCAGTAACAATGCTTAGGTGGTATATATCAAAGCAACATCCACACAACAAACGGTGATGCATTGTGTATTCTGACCCCTTTCTAGTTCAATTAATAACTTCTTGAGCAATTTGAGCTACAGTACCTTGTTTGTTTGATCGGACCACATGGACCAGCCTTTGCGCCCAATGTGCATCAATGAGCCTTGGCCGCCCATGACCCTGTTGCCGGTTGGTTACTGTTCCTTCCTTGGACCACTTTTGACAGAAACTGACCACTGCAGACCTGAAACACCCCACAAGAGATGTATATATTAGGGCTGGGCTAGTTAACGCGTTTATTAATTAACGCCAACAATGATTTTATTGCGCATTAACCTAGTTATTTATTATTATATTGATAGGCCGTTGCTCACTGCCTCTGAATACACATACAGACAAACCATTGGTCACAGGAGAATACAGCTGTCTGTATAGCCTAAGCTTGACATTCTTTGTCTGGGACAAATAAAATATAAAAAATAACCAGAAACGCGAGAATGATTCAGATTTTTTGTTGTTTTTATTATATTCAATGTAAACAGTGATTGATGAGTGTATCTCTGCCTCTGGTACGTTAACAAGTCGTGTTGAGGCTCGTGCTGCCTGTCTCTTTGTGAGAGACATTCATGGAGAAATCAAAATAATATAAACGAAACATACTGGGGTAAAACTGAGTTCCCTTTCGAAAGGGAACTCGCGCTGCGTCAGCTGACGCTACGGGGAACGCCTTCAGCGTGACAGGTGTCTGAAATCGCTATCAAATCACAATCCTACTGACCGTCGGCAGCTGGTGATGTCATCACCGTGCGACCAGGAAGTATAAAAGGGCACCGTGCCAACATGACAATATCCTTTCGTCTTCAGGGACTGTTTTGTCTGGTTCGCTGGAAAGTCTAAAAATGAAGTGCACACGTAAAGTGAAGGGAGCGTACAGGAAGTGCACTGATCCGTGTCCCAGGTTTCTCACGCCTGAGGACACACACACCCTTTGTGTGCTCTGCCTGGGGGAAGAGCACGCGCGGGAGGTTCTCGAGGGGGCTTCCTGCGCAAACTGCGAGCGTTTTCCGTTGAGGACGCTCCGCTCTCGCCTGGCCTTCTTCTCGAGGGAAGAAGAGCCAGCATCTGGGAGCGGTCCCGCTCACGCTGAGGCTGAGCGGCGCCGTCTGTCCTGGGGCTCCCAGATGGACCTGGCTCACCGTGTGGAGAGTAGAGTTCTCGCAGACGATCAGCCAGGTCGCGAGAGCAGGCTGACGGAGGAGGAGTCGGATGGAGACTCCTCCTCGTCGTCAGCCCATGCTCTTCCGGTCGATCAGAGGATGGCGGTGGATGAGAAGGAAAATGAAGCTGAGGCTGAATCCTCCCAGCCATCCTGCCCCGTGTATGGGGAGCTGTTAGATGTAATGGGGCGCGCGGCGCTGAGACTTCAGCTGCCTAACAGAGAGCCAGGGGAGAGGCCGCACGCCCTGACAGATTGGGCGATCGGTTTCTCCCTGACCATAGCCGCCCAGATCCCGGGAGCCTTCCATTCCTCCCCGACCTTCACGAGCAGGTCGTGGGGGCATGGAAGAAACCCTACTCGGCGCAAAACCAATGACATCAGCGTTTTAACTTCGCTGATGTCGAGGGATTGGCCGAGGCAGGGTATGTGTCGATGCCGCCCATCGACGAGACGTTTGCGAACTATCTCACGTCCGGGCGGCCATCGACACTAAGAGCTCCAGCCCTGCCGTCTAAACCATTAAAGACGACTTCGCGTCTGAACGGCAGGGCATACACGTCAGCAGGTCAGGCGGCGGCGGCGGCCTTGCACACAATGGCGGTGTTGCAGGCCTATCAAGCTGATCTGCTGAGGGACCTCGATCAGGGGGAGGGCCTACCCCCTGATGCGATGGCTGATTTGCGCCGCACCACAGATCTCTCTCTCCAGGCGGCCAAACACACAGCAGTCGCCATCGGACGGTCGATGGCGGCTATGGTCGCCACGGAGAGGCATCTGTGGCTGAACCTGGCGGACATTGGGGGGAAAGAAAAGGGCTTTTCTCCTCGATGCTCCGGTCTCGCCCTCTGAGCTTTTCGGCACCTCCAACGAGGCGGTGGTGGGAAAGTTCACAGAGGCGAGGGCACGCTCAGCGGCATATAGAACGTGTATTCCGCTGAGGTCCGGGGCAGCACCCAAGCAGGAGGGTGTCCCTGGCCCTTCGAGATCCGAGGATCGTCGATTGGCCGGGTGTGTGTGTTCAATATCTTTCACCTTTTGCTCTGTGTCTTCTGCTTCACGTTTTAGGGCTCGGGTTGAGCTGTACTTTGCAACTATTGGAAAGCATGGGTTGGTGGGATGCTCCCCTGGAGTCAAAACACTGTCACGGCTGACGCCCTTGCGCAGACAGCGGACCGCTGGACGACCAGACGGCCGCCCTGGAGGCAGGTGGCGTAAGTTGTACTCCCCTCGCTTTAGAGGGTTCAAGGCGTTTTATGCTGAGTGCACTGCTGTGGGCATTGTGTTTTAGGTCCACGCTGGTAGGCGCTGCCTGGGAGACTGCGCCGTTGCAGAAGGCTTCTATGGGCCGCTGGGGCGGACCGACTATAAAAGGCTGGCTGGCGGGAGACGCCAGCCGAGGCAGTCCGGGCAGTTAACTCTGGGCCAGGTGGTAGGCCTCAGTAGGCCTCCCTGCGGGTGAGTTCCGACATCATGGCCCATGTGAGCGGGGAGGGTTCTCCCCAATGATGTCGGCTGCAGCAGAAACCTCGTCATAAGTAGGCCCCTATCGACCTCCCTGGGGATGAGTCCCCAGGTAGTGACTGGATACCCAGTCCTCATCAGCCAGCAGACAAGCCACTGTCAGCCCGACTTAGGAGGGCTCGCTGAGTTTCAGCACGCCTCAGATGGCGTCCCCTAAGGGGGTGACCTAGGGTCCCGACCATTGGTTGACAGGATCTAGGCCGCTTTAGGCCTCCTGTAGGGTGAACCCCGGTTCCAGGTCTTGCAACAGTGTGCGTGGTACTAGCCAGACGGCTAGCATGGTCTGCTATCAGGGACAGGCTGCTTCAGGCCATCCTAAGGTCGTTTCCGGCCCTGCGGGGTTTCCGGTGGGATTTGCCCTCGGATAAGCACCGTCTGTCACCAATCTAATAGGGAACTGCCATTCGGCAATAGGCCTCTCCAGGCCGCCCAAAAAGACCGGACTGTACGTAGGCATCGAACAGGCCTCCCTGGAGGCGAGCCCCGGGAACGCAACAGCTCCCGACAGTTTGCACGTTGGCTGGCAGGAAGTAGGCCGCTCTAGGCCGCCTGAGGGTGAGCCCCCGAACGGGGACGCTCGGTAGGCCAGTGTATTATGCTGTCAGGCCTTTTTGGGCCTTTTTGGGAAGGGATTCCCGGACCAGGTCTCGGTGACAAGCTAGCTATTAGCATGGGTGGCTTCTGGTGTTATAGCCTCATGAGCCCCTTGAGGAACCAGTAAAGCCACCTTCCTGCAGGCCGCCTGAGGGTGAGCCCCCGAGCTGGGACGCTCACTAGGCCAGTGTATTATGCTGTCAGGCCTTTTTGGGCTTTTTTGGGAAAGGATTCCCGGAACGAAGGCCTCGGTGACAAGCTAGCCATTAGCATGGGTGGCTTCTGGCGTTATAGCCTCATGAGCCCCCTGAGGAACCAGTAAAGCCACCTTCCTGCAGCTCTTAACAGCTAACAGCTAACACTAACGGTGCCGGGTGGAGGCGCCTCATGGCCTCCCTGGAGGGGAAACGGTTCCCTTGAGCGGGAACGTATAACTGGCTTTGGGCTGACAGCTAGCGGCTGCCCGCCTGTGGGTCCCGGCCTGTGCCGGTATAACTCAAGGGCGGGCTCATTCCCTAGCACAACGAGACTCCGTTTCTGCTGCGCAGTCCTTTCAGGACAGGGACTGGCTAGCCTTCAGCATGGTTTACCTACCAAGCTGGCTTAAGAGCTCGCCTCATTGAGGGTCGTCTGTGAGCTTACGGCCGCTTGAGTCTGATCAGACGGGCAGGCCCCCCTCGGGGCCTCCCGGTTGATCAGTCCATAGGCCTTTTTAGGCCTCCTGAGCACCCCTGTAATAAATGTGCTCAGTAGATCCTAGGATCGAGCAGAAGAGACTCCCCTCGATGGCAAGGGTAAGAAGCACTAAGCTGAGTACTGCTCTCCAGGATTCCCGTCTCCGAGTTCCGTCTGAGGAAGACACTGCCAGTTTGCAGTCCCTCAGTCTGGATGCTCATGAGTAAGAGCGATGTCCGGAGGCTCTGTTTTGACAGACAGGGTTGGCCAAGCTGGGGTGTCCCACAGAAGTGACGCCAGGTGAGGCCTCCCTGGTGGCATTCGGTGAAGGTTTTCCCGAATTAGTGACGGCTGGGGCGCCCTCGAGTCCCCTAGCCACATTCCCTTAAGGGACTCCTTCCTTCGAAGTAGTAGGTCCCAGGCCCTCGAGCAAGCCGAGAGTAGGAAACCTAACTTGTTTAGGTTCTCTCTTAGGCATGTAGCTTGGGCTATGACCGTAGGGAATGATGTCACTGGCAGCCTGTGTGGCTAGAGGGGGAGTGGTTCAGACTTCCTGCGAACACTCGTCCAGGCAGTTCTCACTGCCAGTAAGGGGCGTGCACTCCCCTCAGCATGGCGGCGTGGGTATATCGTTCCCCATAGCATCAGCTGACGCAGCGCGAGTTCCCTTTCGAAAGGGAACGTCCCCGGTTACGTATGTAACCTTGGTTCCCTGAGAACAGGGAACAAGATGCTGCGTCACATGGCCAAGCTTCAAGGTGTGCCTGCCCACAGTCCCTTCAGACGAAGCGGATATTGTCATGTTGGCACGGTGCCCTTTTATACTTCCTGGTCGCACGGTGATGACATCACCAGCTGCCGACAGTCAGTAGGATTGTGATTTGATAGCGATTTCAGACACCTGTCATGCTAAAGGTGTTCCCCGTAGCGTCAGCTTACGCAGCGTCTCGTTCCCTGTTCTCAGGGAACCAAGGTTACATACGTAACCGGGGACGTTTTTTGTAGTTGTTGATATTTATGATTTAAGATCTTGTTAATATCACAAGTCGACTTTGCAATCCTGAATTGTGTAGCATGAATGGTGTAGCCTAATTCACTAAACAAGTAGCCTAATTGATATTAAGTTACTTAAATTTTAGATCCAAACAACCTTTTTTGTTCCATTTCACCCATGATTTCACCGACGAAAATAGTTCCAGAGGAAAGCAACCCTCAGCGCGGTGTTTTGTTATTGAATGATTCAGTGTTTTGAATGAATCATTTGAATGAACGACTCGATGACTCATTTATGAAGACGATCACTTGCTGCCCCCTATTGGCGGTTATGTTTAAAGGTATGATTGCATGTTTTATTTAGAACATCAATCTTATAACATTATTTATTGCAGCTGTATTTTTTGCAGTTTAAATTATTTAAATTGATTGGTAACATCCTATAGTGTCTTTACTATTATAACTGAATTTATTAATCAAATGGAAGAATTTAACATGAAAGACAATGTATACATTTAATACGATTGAAAAAAATGGCCTTTATAAAATTAAATAACGCCCTGGAGTAAATATCACAAATATGCAGATTTAAGTCGGCCTATGTAAAAGCTGACAGAACACTGATGAGATTATTACTACACAATCAATATATGTAATTTGATTAAATGAATGTTTAAGTTGATATTTACAAGAAATATTGTAACTGTTACTAACTTTTAACTGCTGTAAAAGGCACCTTATTTGTTTAAAGTGTTAGCAAATCATATGTTATTGCACTTTTGTTCATTTAGCAGCACTTTTGTATTGATTATTGAATTTTGCGCATACTGCGATTAATCGCGATTAAACATTTTAAACGTTGACCAGCACTAATATATATATATATATATATATATATATATATATATATATATATATATATATATATATATATATATATATATATATATATATATATATATATATATATATATATATATATATATATGGTAACACTTTATAATAACTACACGCTATGAAGCATTAATTAAGCATTTGTTAAGCATTAGTAAATAGTCAATTAATCATTTATAAAGCATTAGTAGACATTAGTAAGCAGTTTATAAATACAGTTATAAATGCTTTGTTCTTGATTTATAAGCATATTTATAATGTGTTTAATAATTGTATTTTCATACTTTATTAATGATCAATTTATCATTTATAAATTCAGTGTTATATTATCTACAAACCAGTTATTTAGGAGTTGTTGGTGGTTCATAACATCATTTAGAAAGAGCTAGTAAATGATTAATAAACTTTTTAAATGTACATTTATACATCTTATTATTTAGACATTTAGTAATGGTTACTAAGTGTGTTAATAAAGGCTTTATTATCATGTATTCCTATTGTAGTTCATGATTAGTTCAGGTAGTTATAAAACATTTAGTAGTTGTCAGTAAACTATTTCTGTGAGCTCATCTAAAGTGAGGACTATTTATACCTTATAAAGCATTTACAAAGGAGATATAAAGGCTCAGTTCTCTTCTCAACAGAAAAAGGAAATAAACACACAACAGAGTGTTACAGAGCATGGACATTTATTTCAAATGCAAAAATTTGTAACAAAACATACATGTGCAACTGTACACTTGATATAAAATGAAAAAAAAAATGACAATGCAATGACATAGAAAATAAAAATCTTTGTTTTGTCAAAATGTAAACATTGCTGATTTGTTCACTTCACACAAACAGATTTTGGAATGAGACGGCTAACTGTAGTAGTGTTTAGTCCACTGTCTATAATGGCCTAATTTAGAGATATCACTTCTTCTTTTTTTAACCGACAACTTTGATCGGTTAACATTGATACGGTCATCCATCGGTTAAACAGTCATCGGTTAACATCCCTAATTTAATGCAATAAATACAGCTTATTAAGTTGCCCTTCTCATTTTGTAAGTCTTTAACAAAACATTTAAAAAGTGAAGCTGATATGGATGGTCTACCAGGTTAAATCCCCAATCATTTTTATGGCACAAGCATAATTTGACATCATGCAACAATTTTACAATTGTAATCCGTGCAAACTAAAAACTGAGTGAGTGGAAAGGGTGAAAATAGCATGCTTACCTCTCTGGCGAGTCTTTGTTTCCATTTTCTTCTTCCCATACTTTTTCTAAAGTCCTCACTTTAGATGAGCTCACAGAAATAGTTAACTGACAACTACTAAATGTTTTATAACTACCTGAATTAATCATGAACTACAATAGGAATACATGATAATAAAGCCTTTATTAACACACTTAGTAACCATTACTAAATGTCTAAATAATAAGATGTACTGTATAAATGTACATTTAAATAGTTTATTAATTATTTACTAGCTCTTTCTAAATGATGTTATGAACCACCGACAACTCCTAAATAACTGGTTTGTAGATAATGTAACACTGAATTTATAAATGATAAATTGATCATTAAAAAAGTATGAAAATACAATTATTAAACACATTATAAATATCCTTATAAATCAAGAACAAAGCATTTATAACCGTATTTATAAACTGCTTACTAATGTCTACTAATGCTTTATAAATGATTAATTGACTATTTACTAATGCTTAACAAATGCTTAATTAATGCTTCATAGCGTGTAGTTATTATAAAGTGTTACCTATATATATATATATATATATATTGTAGCTGAAGAAAGAAACTCTCGGAACAACTTGGGGGTGAGTAAATCATGACAACATTTTCATTTTTGGGTGAACTATCCTTTTAACAGTGTGAATATCAGCACTATATCCTGCCATGTTTTGGGGCGATGCATGTGAATCCTCTCACCAGGTGTTAAGGAGGACGCTGGCAGGCAGCCTGATCTGGGTCACAGATTCTGCTAGGCTCAGATAAGACTGAAACACACTATTATGTCTAGGCCTTAGGGAGCCCCACATGGCTGCTCTTTAGATGGTGCTCTGCTCTTAGAGGGCTGGACACATGCACTATACAGTGGGTGGCTAATAGATTTATTAAGGTCATCTCTGTGGTGCACAAACCGTAAATGAACACCTGCTGATGCACCACCCACCTTGGACAAACAACTATTATAAGGTCAATGATAAATAAGGATGCCTGAGGTAATGAATAAGAGGAATCCTAACTTATAACATCTGTAGCCTATATATATATATATATATATATATATATATATATATATATATATATATATATATATATATATATATATATATATATATATATTTCATTATTATTAATAAAAAAAATTTGCAGAATATAAAATGTGCAATGCAACACCAGTGTTTATTGCTGTTTTTAGCCCTTGCTGAGTTATCTTTTTGTTTAAATAGCAAATGCACTCGCGCCCATCTGTTCGTCCATATCTATGGAAAGGTCTGAAACGAGGTGTGTTCAGGCGCATTTTGTTAGGCCTTGCTATTTTGAGGCAACTGAAAACGATTGCCCCATTGACCAACAAAAACCTGGTCTAAAGTCACAATACACACGCAGTATTTTTTTGTGTTATTTTAAAGCCATGTTAATAATATGCGCCTATAGGCGGATGCTAAACTATGCACACACAGGGACGCAGCATCACACAAACATTTTACATATATTTAAAAAAAAAAAAGATTCATCTCTTGAGAAGCTTTCCATTTTTCCGCTCACAAATTACGCCATCTAAACCGTGAATCTGCCATGGCATGAGTATGACAAAACAAAAGGGAATGGGAGATGGGACTCTGATTGGTTTATTGTACGTTAAGCCCAAAACACACCCATGACTCATTTAAAAAGGTACAGCCCTTTTGGACCATGAGCCTGGCGGGCAAACCTCTTTTACGTCGTTAAACTAGTGGATTCGGACACGCATTAGTGCACCTGTGCCATGTGCTCAGATTGTTAAAATAGGGCCCCTATAGACTTTCTTTAGGCTATATATATATATATATATATATATATATATATATATATATATATATATATATATATATATATATATATATATATATATATATATATATATATATATATATATATATATATATATATATATATATATATATAATTAAAATGTATTCAATAAATTAAAAAATCTTAATCATAAAAGTGCCTAAAAGGTTTTTTTCCCAGCCCATCTCTTTTCAGAAAGAGTGTGTGTGTGTGTGTGTGTGTGTGTGTGTGTGTGTGCGTGCGTGCGTGCGTGCGTGTGTGTGTGTGTGTGTGTCAAAAAATCCTTTTGGTCCTATGAAGAAAACAAGCACCAAAGCGAGACACTTTCTTCTTGCATTCATTCTTTAGAAAATATTTAGAGAATGTTTATTATAAAAATATAAATGTTTCCACTACAAATCATTTTACATTAGTAGACAAGGCCATCTACACACTCACACACATACACACGCACACACATCAATCTAAAGAAGGGGAACAGGACACAAAACAGTATTGCTCTTAAAAACCTCTTCTTCAACAAAGTAAATATAAAAACACTGATAAGGTTGAAACATAACCATGTCATAACTTACCAAATGCTACAGGAAGAAAAAAAATCTGCACTGTGTATGGTGGTTTGTTGTTAAGAAATAAATAATAAGTCATTATAATTGTTTTTATGTAAAAACAAATACAATACACAAAATAAAACATAAAATATAATACAATGGAATTCTGTAAAGGATGTACAGATATTTTGTTCATTCTTTTATACATACATACAGACATTTGTACAGGGATGGCCAGGTAAATGATCGTACCTCTAGAGTAACCACTGCTATCATCACAGGTCCGGTTCACATAATGTATGTACATGCTAACAGCAGGGGTAAAGCAACATTTACAGGCAGAATGAAAGGGACGAAGAGGAAAAATGGACTGTTCCTTCATAAGGTAGTGCAGTACATGGTCAGGCCGTCATGTGCACCATTGATTTTACGACGAGGATGTTTTAAGAAAATATTCAGATGATGATATGCAAATGTTGAGCCACTTAGAAGTGTATGAAGCCTAATGCCAATATTCAGTCTCAAGTTAATAAACAATCAGGAACCTTTTATTTTAATAATGAGGGCTGTGAATCCTGAGTGTTCATGGTCAGATAGCCTCTGTCCTTTCAGAATGCATGGACCTTCTGGAAGATTTCATAGTCCTGGGGCCTCATTTATAAAAACAGATTTGATCCCAGAGTGTGTGTGTGTACGCTGAAATCCACACCAGCATACATATTTATTAAAACGGTCTTAGACGCGAAAAGGTGCTTAGCGCCACGTCAGGTTCTAAGCAGTCGGGGTACTGCAGGTATTAGATGTAAGTCTAAGCAAATTCATGCCACTCGCCATTCTCAAGTAAAGCATTTGGACATTGACTATCGTTTTATATGTAAATGACATTAATTAGGCGGCATTTACGAGGCGGAGATCTGAAACCATTCAGCTGCACAGAATTTCAAGATCATTTGCGATAGGCATATGCACGTTTTTTTGTGCATGTTTGCTCTCTGAATCACACATACACATTTGTGAAATAATAGTAAGATCAAATGTAAGACGGTTTCTCTGCAACATTTCATGAATGAGGCCCCTGATCTTCAAATGATCTTCACTACAGGAAACTACAGAGCATGGCTATGTTCGGAATAACACACTACTCTTACTATCTTTTAAGTATACAGTGTATGTAGTGTGCAAAGAATGTATATGTTCAGTATGTATGGAATATCCAGATGATATACTACTATATACTAACAGAGTACACTGCACACAATACTATATCCCACAATGAAACACGATTGATTTAATCTTTCATTTCCGGTGTGATATATCGCTGGAAGTAGCTGTAAAATTTGTATGATTCTTTTCCCCAAACCAATTTATCACAAACTCCGCCCTACAGATTTCATTGGACAAGTGATTGAGCTGACCTATTGAGCTGACCAATGAAATCAGTTGTGGGGTGGGTTTTGCGTTTAAAGTCTATGTTCACCCCCAAAAAGTGGAAATTCTGTCACTATGTACTCACCCTCTTGTTGTTCCAAACCTTTTCAAACCAAAAAAAAATTTAGTAACCAAACTGTTTTGGTGCTAAGTAAAAAATAATAATAATAATAAAAAAACATTTTCAAATTATTCTCAATATATCTTATTTAATGTTCCACAGAAGAATCATACAGTCATACAGGTTTGGAAAAACCATGAGGTTGAGTAAAAGATGACAGAATGTTGATTTTGGATGAACTATCCCTCTAAGTGGTTTGAAAAACAAAACAAAACAAAAAAACACCAACACAAATGACATTTCATTGTCTTTCTCATTATTTGATTGGCTGCCAAATGTTAAACTCAGCATGAAGCACCATTCACAACTCCATAATCTGATTTCCAGGATATTCAACAAGAAAAAAATGAGGGCTGGGACTTTGTTTAATCAATTGGGAACTGATTGAATTGTGAAAAGTTGCTGTTGCCAGAATGTAATAAGGAAAATAAGATGGATTTGTGGCAACAACCGAAAAGAGTATTCATTTCCGAGGTGGAGCAAGTCATACCTGGTATCAAGTTTTTCCCTGACATGATAATTGGAAGCTGTTGAATTAAATAAAGCAGAGTGATGAGATCATGTGACAGTATTATTTGAAATCTTGTTGCAAAATCCTTGTTGTCTAACAGTATGTAAGCTAGTATTTTATTTCGAACATAGCCCATGTCCCTCATCATATCTGAGACTTCTGAGATCAACACACTGCTGGTATTCCGTCTGTTTTTTTTAATGTGATGCAACCATAAAAATGTTTGGTTACACTATGATTTACTGACTGTTACTGACTCTAGTCAACAGTTTTTGTTCTTTAAAGTGTATTGTTTATTATTTGATAATGAATTTATACTTCATCTGAACACAGTGGTACAAACAAACATATGTCATGGGCTACATTAACAAATAAACCTTTTAAATGGCAAGTTTACTCAACACCTCCTCTACTCCATCCCTGATTCTCGAGAATGGCTCTCTGCACTTGCAGATTAATGGTTTATTATCAAATATATAGCCAAATGTATCAGATCCTAACAAGCATTACCAGATTGCTCTAACAGTAACCAGCTGTATTTCTCCTGCTTTCCTTCAGAAGAATTAAAGGGGGCTTTTCCACAAGTGGCCCAAACCACCAAAACTATTGCCTCTCTGAAGTGCTACCTTCCAAAAGGAAGACGGATGCTTTTGTAAAGTTTTTCTCCTGAAGGATTTTTAACGCTCCCCTGCCACATGTGAAGAGCTTTTCATTAAATCCATTCAGATCAGACCGGCTTCCATCCTCTAGGCTTTTGTCTATATGAGCTATGTAGCTTGACCATAGACTCCGAACCATGAGGCCCGCGTTCATCCGCATCTCTCGCGTCTCGCCGATAACGCAACATGTCAATCGCTGGGAGACGCACTCTCCGTCTTTGCACCTCGTGCCCGGGAAGACGTGATCATTCTCCAGGAAGGTTGTTCTGCTTCGCACATGTATTCAAGAATTGTATTTCCACTTTCCTCTTTTCATTTAATGTCTATTTTCGGTCTGTTAAAGCCAAAGCAGCATCAGTTTCATATAAGTGTCTTTCTTTTCCGTCACTCGTTTTTTAAATTTTACACAGGAACTGGACCGTTCTTTGAGTGTGTTTCAAGTGTTGTTAGGCTGCTCACGATCTTCTTCTGAGGTCCAACGATCGTCACACCGACTTTCTTGAAGTCCCTGTGTGTCAAAGCGGAGAGAGAGACAGTGAGCATGGGTAATATAGCTCTCACGGTTTGACATATGTTGACATTAATGACAAGCCCGCAGCGCCGCTCTGCCTCAGACTGCAAGTGTCAGTCATGTAGGACGAAGTATTCCAGGCGGACACCATGCTGCCATACGCATACAATAAGTCGAGGAGCTGCTCTCTGGACTCATGACAGACTTTGTGTTATAACTTAAAAAAGGGCTGATTTACAGGTTCCAGTGATGAGAAATTGGAGAAGCTGCTTCATTTTCTGACTCTGTTATTTCTACCGTAATTTGAAAGGAACAGCACTGTCAGGGTTACCCCGGAGGGAAAAAGAACGACATTTTTCATTTAATGAGATCCATGCAACAACTGACAGAAGCTTGCATTATTTACAATCGTGAATAGACTCTCCAGACTTACCATATGGATGAGTTCATCCCGCGCGCACATATACTACCTGGTCTCATAGGAAAACGTGACTCTACATGGGTTTTGGCACGATGTAAAATACATAGCTGCAGGTAAATTAGTTGTAGTTTACAGGTGAACTGACCACAAGTGGCACTAAAAGAGCTGTTTACTCTCACTGAGACACAGGGAAGGTTATGAGGGAATAATGAATTACATTTTTGTTCTGTTCTACAAATACTGTATAGCTTCAGACGGCTTGCAACATATGCTGCACGGCTACTGAAGCCATACACAACCAAACACTGTTCAAAAGTTTGGGGTCGGTGAAAGATGTCTCTTATGCTCACCAAGACTGCATTTACAGTATTTGATCAAAAAATATTATTATATTAAAATAACTGTTTTCCATTTGAATTGTATTTCTGTGATGGCAAAGAGTGATTTTCAGCATCTTTACTCCAGTATTCAGTGTCACATGATCCTTCAGGTATCATTCTAATATGAGTTGCTGCTCAAGAAACATTTTGTATTACTATCATCAACGTTAAAAATAGTTGTGTTGCTTCACATTTTTATACACTGTAAAAAAAAAAAAAAAAAAAGGTCTCCAATTGAAAATGTTCTAGTGACTGATCACATTTATTTTTTTCAGTTGGTCAAATTGAATTTCTGTGAATTAAATAGCATCAATTCAAAGAAATTCAATTTGGCCAACTGAAAAATGTAGATGTGATCAGTAAATAGAAAGTTTTCAAGTGGAAATCAGAATTCTTGATGAACAGAGTTCAAATTTTCAGGATTCTTTGATGAATAAAGTTAAAAAGAACAACATTTATTTGAAATATAATTCATTATATTTGTATTGTCAATTTCAATTTAATTTACCCTTGATAAAAAAATAAAAGTATTTATTTCTTTAAAAACACTTACTGACCTGATACTTTTAAATGGTATAGTTCAGGACTCAGCAATATATATGGACTGATATTTTGAAAACATAAAAAAAAAAAAAAAAAAAAATACAATACAATACAATACAATTATTTCTGTGTTATAATGATTATTGCTGCATATTTGGTTACTTGTCACCAAGCTGGCTGACATTAGTTGTGATATATAGTTACATTGTAGCTTAAAAAATATAAACATAAATATATCATATACAATAATAATGAGGAAAATGTACACATAAACATATTTTGGGTAAAAATAACTGTACTATGTGTGCCAGGCCAGTGAAATGTTTGTCAGGGAAGGCAACATTTGAAAGATATTGTTTAATTTCGCCATAACCATTTTTTTATTTTTTATTTTTTTGATAGGCCTAGAGGTGAGTTCATGGGTTTGACTCTTTTGAAATGTACTGTGTGTGCTATTACTGGATAAAATGCATCATACAATGCAGTGGTCTACTCTCAGGTAGAATTTTCTGAGTTTATAATTACATTTAATAAAAAAATGTATTTAAAGTCATCAGAACATTATTTGGTGATGTGACTGTTAACCTTATTAAAGCCTCATCTGTATAAAGGTGACATTTCACCTGGAAATGCAGCTGTCTGTTGAGTGTATTTCAGGTTTTATAAAAACCTAGGTCAAGTCACGTTTTCCCATTAGATCAGTTTGCACATTGCACAAATCACTTACATGAGCTCAAGTACAGGAGCTTTTGCAAAAAACAAAACAAAAAACAAAACATAAATTCTTAGTATTGTCAGATCAGGGGATGCAAAAGCTGTGAAATATAATTACAGCATATTAGTGCAAGCAAGTTTATATCACAACCTAGGTTAGGCTATGCACACCTCAGGCAAGAGTTCTGTTAGAAACACTTCTACAAAGTACAGCATCGATTTAGTCCCAACATGGACATGAGCGCAAGCAAAAGCTTGAGGGAGCAGCCAGCAATAGAAAAGCTATGATCGAAACCCACCATCCAGTCTATAAGCTTTAAAGTGTTGTAATTCCCATGGACGGCTCCCACTCAGGGCACGTGGCTGCTGGTCTGACTTCAGTCAGATAGATTCTATGGGCAAAATAAAGCTTTAGATTGACTGACACACAGGCTGGTTATCGTCTACGCACTGCTAATGCATTGACATCTGCCGTACAAACGCTCACAATGTCATTCAAGACAGGCCTGCAACATTTCTGTGTGACAAAACTTTAACTAAATCAGTGATTTTTTGGACAGGTCTGTAGCTCAAAGTAAAATGTTAAGATACATGTGATCAGACTGAAATCAAGGAGTTACTGCATACTATTATAGCAGCTGTAAAACATCTCTACTGCTGAATGAATCAGACATGCAAACCCAGTTTGGTCAAATCATTTTGGTTTTAAAGCATCTCTTAGAAAAAAAGAAGTATCCTTTAAACGAACACTCCACTGTTTTTAGCAATAGGGCTTATTCAACCTCTTTCCTACATTTAGATATGTGGGGAAAAGGATTTTTGTCTCAGTGCATGCAATGTTTTAGTGTTTTATTTTGGCAGGGTTACTGCTAGCTTAGCTTAGCATAATGAATGGAATCCTATGTTGCCAGCTAGCATGTCCTGAGTAAAAGTGATCAAAAAAAGAAAAGAAAAAGATATCACACAAAACATTGCGATCGCTCAACAGCCAGAGAACGTGAGTAGAGAGCTTTGCACCCAAGTAGCAGTGCTTTGCCTGTGATTTCCCATAATATAGTCTTAAACATGCTAGCTTTTGACTCTACCTACGATCGACTCCACCGTAGAACGAACACCGAGAATGCACTTAAGTATTTATTTCTCTGTCCTCTTTCTCCTTCTCTCTTTTCTTACAATGTGCTTTTAATACATACCCACTATCTCTAACCCACGCTCCACTATCAGACGCAGACGGCAGCGCAACACTGCTAAGCTGCGTCCTATTCCTTCCTCTACTAATATTCCTCCCTCCTTTTCTCTGGGTCTATGGAATTGCCAGTCAGCTGTAAACAAAGCTGACTTGATTCCAGCCTTTGCCACTCATTCCAATCTGAATATCTTGGCCTTGACTGAGACCTGGATCCGTCCAGAAGACTCAGCAACTCCTGCTGCTCTCTAACAATTTCTCTTTCTCACACACCCCTCGCCACACTGGCAGAGGTGGAGGCACAGGTTTTCTTATCACAAACAATTGGAAATACTCAACCCACACCTCTCTCTGTAATAACAACTTATTTGAATACCATGCTATTACAGTTACAGCTCCTGCTAAAATCCATCTTGTAGTCATGTACTGTGCTCCAGGTCAATTGGTCACCTTTGTTGAGGAACTAGATGTGCTGCTATCCTCATTCCCTGAGGATGGCAGCTCACTTGTAATCCTTGGTGATTTCAACATCCACCTGGATAAACCGTATGCTACAGATTTTCACTCCCTTCTATCCTCATTCGATCTCAAACTCCTTTCTACCTTGCACACACACACAAATCTGGAAACCAACTTGACCTTGTCTACATACGCAACTGCACTACAGAAAACACTCTGGTCAAACCCTTACACTTCTCTGATCATTACTTCATCACATTTAATCTGCATCTTACTACTCATACACATCCACTTCCTCTACCAGTTAGTTTCAGACGAAACCTGCGTTCTCTTTCTCCCTCTCACCTCTCCTCCGTTGTGTCATCCTCTCTTCCATCACCCACACAATTCTCCTCTATGGATGTCAACACTGCAACAGACACTTTATGTTCCACTTTAACCTCTTGTCTAGATACTATCTGCCCTCTGTCTTCTAGGCCAGCTTGCGCTACTCCCTCTAACCCATGGTTATCTGATGTTCTTCGTGAACACCGGACCAAACTTAGGGCAGCAGAGAGAAAATGGTGCAAACCACACTCATCAGCAGTCAGTTCACACCTCCACACACACACAATTTTGAATCAGCCACATCTACAGCCAAACATCTTCTCTCCTCCTTCTCTACACTCACTGAGGATGAAGTATCTAAACTTCTCCTCTCCAGCCATCCCACTACCTGCCCTCTAGATCCCATCCCCTCACATCTTCTACAAGCCATCTCCCCTACACTCTTACCAGAAATCACACACATCATCAACACATCTCTCTGCACCGGCATCTTCCCTACCACATTCAAGCAGGCTCGGGTAACCCCACTGCTTAAAAAACCCACATTAGACACATCACTTGTAGAGAACTACAGACCTGTTTCTCTTCTACCATTCATTGCGAAAACACTTGAAAGAGTTGTGTTCAAACAGGTCTCATCTTTCCTCTCACAGTCTAATCAACTGGACGTAAACCAGTCAGGCTTCAAAAAGGGCCACTCAACTGAGACGGCATTATTGTCAGTTACTGAAGCCCTCCGGCTTGCTAAAGCTGCATCCAAATCATCAGTCCTCATCCTCCTTGATCTATCTGCTGCCTTTGACACTGTGAATCATCAGATTCTTCTGTCCACCCTCTCATCTCTGGGCATCACAGGGACTCCTCTTCACTGGTTTGAGTCCTATCTCACAGGTAGGTCTTTTAAGGTTGCCTGGAGAGGAGAGGTATCCAAAACACATCAACTGACCACGGGGGTTCCTCAGGGCTCAGTGCTTGGACCTCTCCTCTTCTCCAATTACACTACATTATTGGGACCCATCATTCAGGCACATGGTCTCTCATATCATTGCTATGCGAATACGCAGGCCACAAAAAGGAATTAGGTGTTTTTTGTTTTTTTTAAGGATCACTTAGTACGCAGGACATGCTAGTTGGCAACATAGGATTCCATTCATTATGCTAAGCTATGCTAGTGCACTGAGACAAAAATGCGTTTGCCCACATATCTAAATGTAGGAAAGAAGTTGAATAAGCCCTATTTCTAAAAACGGTGGAGTGTTCCTTTAAGTTAAGTTAACTTAAGTAAAGTTTGAATATAATTTCCATGTATACTTTAATCATGATGTGATTTGTAAGTGAAGTACAAAGGACTAAATTGCTCCACTTTTAAGTTGATAAAATTGTACATTTAAGTCTATTTTAAACATAATAGTAGCAGACTTTGAGTTTTGTACTGCAAATATACTGGGAACTGTGAAAAGTGAACCTATATGTTGAACTTTACAAGTTAATCCATATAATCTGTTTATTAGCTATATACTTCTAGCCCACTTTTGTTAGTTTATGAAAGTACACTTTAAAGTATACTCTCAATATATACTTTTTTATACTGCAAGTATATGTGCAAGTTTTCTTTAAGTGAATTTAACATCATACATGCACTTAATGCACACCTTAGAAGAACTCTCAATAAAATTAGCCAAAAGTTGACCTGTTTCTGTGTTGGTTATTAGCACGGTGTACACAAAGTCGAATTTCAGTTCCACACCTTTACTATTTACTCTAAGCTATACCACCGAAAGCTGTGACTTGTGACTTAATCATGTCATACATCGATCAGGCATAACAATATAACTATTCCTAAAAATGTGTTGGTCCCCCTTTTGCTGCCAAAACAGCCCGTCAGACATTGAGCTACAGCTCTTCTGTTTGATTCAACCACACGGGCCAGCCTTCGCTCCCTACATGCATCAATAAGCCTTGGCTGCTCATAACCCTGTTGCCGGTTCACCACTTTTACTTCCTTGGATCACTTTTGATAGAAATGGACCACTGCAGACCGGGAACACCCCACAAGAGCTGCAGATTTGGAGATGCTCTGACACAGTCGTCTAGCAGTCACAATTTGGCCCTTGTCAAACTCGCTCAAATCCTTATGCTTGCCCATTTGTCCTTCTTTTAGCAAATCAGCTTTGAGGACAATGTTCACTTGCTGCCTTATATATCCCACCCACTAACAGGTGCCGTGATGAAGAGATAATTAGTATTATTCACTTCACCAGGTCATAATGTTATGCCTGATCGTTGTATCCGATATTATGTAAAATATGACGGGGTACTACCTAAAAGAAGCCAATATGTGTGGGAAAAAGATATTTAATAGACCACTCTATTAAATAATAATAATAATAATAATAATAATAATAATAAATATATATATATATATATATATATATATATATATATATATATATATATATATATATATATATATATATATATATATATATATATATATATATATATATATATATATATTAAGTAGGCTACATCTTTTCATTAAAAAGTAAACAGATACACTCATTTTTTTAAGAATACTAATAGCAAAATATAAATAATATTTACAATTTTTTTTTTTTTAAATGACCCCTTAGTAGAATTTAAATTACAATTCACAACTTATTTAATATCCAATATGAAAAAAGTGTGCCACTAATATCTAATAAAAAAATAATAATAAAAAAAAACAGAAGAAGGTATAACCATTAAATGCTGCCTGCCATGTACATTTACATTTGTCTAGCCTAATGCGACGTGTGCTAAATAAGGTAAAACTTCCAATGATAGATTAAAAAGCTTAACGTTCTGTTCAATTGAACATAAAATTGCAATATGAGGCCAAACATCTGGTGAACTAACTTAAGCCTCATCAACATCAAAACCAGGTAGTGTGATAAGTGAACAAAACATCAATAATGATCTATCTCTTGTGGTTCTTCGCGTTCCTGGTAGACCCATTACACTGCAGATTTCATGGATTGTTTAAGTTTGAACAATTTTATGAAGCAATTATTTTAGGTGCAAACGTTGATCTTTATGATCACAGATTTATCTAGAATCTTTAAAATTGGTACACTCCTTACACATCTCCTTACACATTCTGCTGAAAAGACCAATATAAATCCCCATGGTAGAGCTTTTGGACTTGTAAGTGCTTTCTTGTAGCTGGTTAGTACTGATGGATGGTGGTGTGATTTTACTTGTTGCTGGTTTATGGTAAGAATTTGGTTTATAAATGCTGGTATACTATAGCCTGGCTCTGCCCTCCTACGTACTTCCACTCAATTTTCATTTTCCTTCAGTACTACGTCTGGGACTGCTGTGTAGTCTTAGGTTTTCTCCGAACAAATTTTTACTGGTCCAATCAGCGAACAGAGGGAGTGGCTGAGAACGATGTCGTTGATGTCGAGCGCTAGTTTGAGATATAGTTCATTAATGGCGGCGGAGAAAGATGCAAACTAAACCGTTCATTGCATTGTGGCACCGCTGCCGAATATCCAGAAGTTAAAGCCGGAGCAATAACAGTCTTTTCTGGGGTTTGTTGGTGGCCATGATGTTGTGGCCCTCCAACAGGGAGGATTCGGGAAAAGTTTGATTTTCCAGATCGCTTCGTTAGTGATGAAGGAGTTGGCTGAAACTATTCGGACGGTAACTGTTTCTCGTGGGGTCGGAAGGTATTGGCATTATTTAAGTTACAGGGACTGGTCAGTTATTTTATTGCCGTCCATCTCTCACCACCCGTGTAAAAATCCCCGGCCGAGTTACCAACTGCTTTTGACAAATGCAAGGTTGTGTTGATGTAACAGCTGTCTGAATCCACATCTCTGAGTTTTCAACAATATATCACTTCAAAATTCACTGTTTGCAATAATTTTTGACCACTGCAGAACACCATACGGTTGCTTTGCTGTTATTAGGATGCATTTATAGTATTTCCTTAAAATGCTGGCAAGTATTTAGAAGAGGAATATATTTCATCACCGCTCAAACAAATTAAAATAAAAGCACTTAAACATTTGAATTGGTCTGTTATTTATATCAGCATTTATTATGATACCAAGCATATGACATTTTATTTACAGCATAAAATGATGTTACGGACTGCGTGAGCACCACGTTCCCGATCATAAAGCTCTCCTGTCGACCGTGAATAAATCGCAATCCGAATGCACGAGTTTTAGGTTTTTTCCTATAGTTTTATCACACTAGTTTAGTTTAGTTTACATGTGCACTTTTATTTTGTCGGATTTCCATGATTGAAACAGGCCAAGGGCGCATGACATACGTCACGACCAAACGTTAGCGATTGGTTATGGCAGATCCAGAGTAGCTCAGGGCAGATCCAATAGTTTTAAACCTTAACAGGATGCCCGCCTTCACGGAAATAAACCCTTGTCAATGGAGAGTGGCCAGACTCTATGTACAAATGAAATGTACGAGAGTCTGGTAAAACCAGGCTCGGTATACTAATGGTTCATATGGTCTAATACAAATTTTATTTTTATAGTCCAATTTAGATTTTCTACAAACTATAAGTAACTTCACAATTACATATCAACTAACTCACATTAATTTGAAGCAATATGTGAACTTACTCTCATTGTGGAATTATTTATTACTTTTTAGTTTAATAGTATGAGTGATTTTAGTTAATACTTACAAGTAGAATGTCAGTTAGGGAACCATCAAAATAAAGTGTAGCAGATATTAAGCCGACAGTCTACTAAAAAGTGTTACATAGATTGGTGCAGCCTTTTTAGTAGTGGCTTAGTTTAGTGTAGTTTTAGCTGTGGTACTGGTTTGTGATGGTTAGTGGGGGTTGCTGTTTATCAGCAAAACTAAATGAAGCTGATTCATGTTCTCGCTGGGGAATGGTTTTGCTGGTCAAGCTAGTAAGGCAGCAGAAGGTTGGCTGTGGTTAAACATGAATCCAAAAATATAATGGGGATCCTGGTCTTTTCAGCAGTTCTGACATAAATTAACATTTTAAAAACATATTTAAACACATACGCACGCACGCACTCACGCACGCACGCACGCACACACACACACACACACACACACACACACACACACACACACACACACACACACACACACACACACACACACACACACACACACACACACACACACACACACACACACACACACACACACACACACACACACACACACACACACACACAATTCCAACACCAAAGAGTGGTGGTGTCCACTCACTACAGAACGCCAAACAAACTGCATGTTAAATAATCCAAGCTGGGTCATGGACGAGGGCCGCTATTTGCATGTGATTATTTATGCTGACATCTGAACAAAATATAAAGACAGGCAAACTTAATTACAGACTGCACAGTGTTTAGATGTTTAGTCCTGAGGGTACCATGCAGCACAGGACTGCCACTGTTCCGAGACCGGGCCTTTGATCATTTTCAAGCTATAAATGTCAAATTATTTACATTGTCAAATGCCTCATCATTTGAATCGAAAAGTGGTCTCAAGAGATACTAAACAGGCTAGGCAAGGTTTCTAATCAACATCTACAAAGCATTTCCCATAAACGCAGATCCACACCGTGGAGCAGAATAGGGTCTTTATTATTAGATTTTTGTTTGAGTCAGCTGAGAACATCCAATACTGGGGATTATGGGAGGACAGCACTTTTATTTTTGGCAAGAGGTGTTTGACTTTTCTCTTTTTATTTTTTTGCATTTATTGAATTACAATAGAAGAAAAGCACTGTCATTGGAGATTAATAACACATATAATGGCCATCTTTAAAGGATTAACCAAAGCTGGGATTCATTTACTGGGAACTGATTTGTAAATAAATTTGTCATCATCTTTAAAATCGGTTTTACAATAATAAGTTTAAAATGTATCTCTTGTCTGTTGCCTTGGACTCAAAAATGCAGAATGCTAAAAACAAACTATTCAGTAATAGAAGAGTGAATAAAAGGCCACCCCTTCATTATTTAGCCTCTCAAACCAAATAAAGTGCTTTAAAACACATACAAAAAAATCCCTTTTTGTGTTTCACAGACAACCATATGAATTTGAACAACAAGAAAATTAGCAAATAACATAATTTTCATACAGTGCCTTGCGAAAGTATTCAGCCCCCTTGAACTTTACGACCTTTTGCCACATTTCAGGCTTCAAACATAAAGATATAAAACTGTAATTTTTTGTGAAGAATCAACAACAAGTGGGACACAATCATGAAGTGGAATGAAATTTATTGGATATTTCAAACATTTTTAACAAATCAAAAACTGAAAAATTGGGCGTGCAAAATTATTCGGCCCCTTTACTTTCAGTGCCGCAAACTCTCTCCAGAAGTTCAGTGAGGATCTCTGAATGATCCAATGTTGACCTAATGACTAATGATGATAAATAGAATCCACCTGTGTGTAATCAAGTCTCCGTATAAATGCACCTGCACTGTGATAGTCTCAGAGGTCCGTTTAAAGCGCAGAGAGCATCATGAAGAACAAGGAAAACACCAGGCAGGTCCGGGATACTGTTGTGGAGAAGTTTAAAGCCGGATTTGGATATAAAAAGATTTCCCAAGCTTTAAACATCCCAAGGAGCACTGTGCAAGCGATAATATTGAAATGGAAGGAGACCTGACCGTCCCTCTAAACATTCAGCTCATACAAGGAAAAGACTGATCAGAGATGCAGCCAAGAGGCCCATGATCACTCTGGATGAACTGCAGAGATCTACAGCTGAGGTGGGAGACTCTGTCCATAGGACAACAATCAGTCGTATACTGCACAAATCTGGCCTTTATGGAAAGAAGAAAGCCATTTCTTAAAGATATCCATAAAAAGTGTTGTTTAAAATTTGCCACGAGCCACCTGGGAGACACACCAAATGTGGAAGAAGGTGCTCTGGTCAGATGAAACCAAAATTGAACTTTTTGGCAACAATGCAAAACGTTATGTTTGGCGTAAAAGCAACACAGCTCATCACCCTGAACACACCATCCCCACTGTCAAACATGGTGGTGGCAGCATCATGGTTTGGGCCTGCTTTTCTTCAGCAGGGACAGGGAAGATGGTTAAAATTGATGGGAAGATGGATGGAGCCAAATTCAGGACCATTCTGGAAGAAAACCTGATGGAGTCTGCAAAAGACCTGAGACTGGGAAGGAGATTTGTCTTCCAACAAGACAATGATCCAAAACATAAAGCAAAATCTACAATGGAATGGTTCAAAAATAAACATATCCAGGTGTTAGAATGGCCAAGTCAAAGTCCAGACCTGAATCCATTTGAGAATCTGTGGAAAGAACTGAAAACTGCTGTTCACAAATGCTCTCCATCCAACACAAATGCTCTCCATCCTGACTGAGCTCGAGCTGTTCGGCAAAAATTTCAGTCTCTCGATGTGCAAAACTGATAGAGACATACCCCAAGCGACTTACAGCTGTAATCGCAGCAAAAGGTGGTGCTACAAAGTATTAACTTAAGGGGGCCAAATAATTTTGCACGCCCAATTTTTCATGTTGTTGATTCTTCACCATTTTTTTTTTTATATTTATGTTTGAAGTCTGAAATGTGGCAAAAGGTCGCAAAGTTCAAGGGCGCCGAATACTTTCGCAAGGCACTATATTTGAGCACTGTTTTTAAAACAGGTGATATACTCAATATAAAACAAAAGTGTGTTTGTACTTATGTTTACGCAAATACAGAACTCCCAGTCAAAAGTTTCTGGCCAGTATAATTTATGTTTAAGTCTCTTATGCTCAGGTAAAACCAGAAATAATGTGAAATAATATTACAATTACAATTTTTTTTCTTTTTGATATTTAAATATACTTTAAAAAGTACTCCTGTGATGGAAAGCTTAAATGTAATGCTATCATTCTTTCAGTGTCACATGATTCTAATATTTTAATTTGGTGCTCAAGACACATTTCTTCTTATTATTAATGTTATGTGGAAACCCAGTGGTGGGCCGTCAGGGCCAGCAGGGCCTTCTCTGCTAGCCCTGTCAAAATCACATATATATATATATATATATATATATATATATATATATATATATATATATATATATATATATATATATATATATATATATGAGTTACGATTATATTTCCAGAAAGAATGTATGTATTTTTGGTGTATTTTCCATATGTCATCATCTAAACGCATCACAGCCCCGAGGACCAGCACTAGTAGAATAGCTTGCCTTCCATTGAAGCTGCTATTTTCCATTGGACCATAGCTTTGACTGACGTGGGTCATTAGCCAATCAAAATTTGATGTGTAGTGATAGACCGGCCCAGAGGCCCAGCGATGTGTCAGTGTGCTACCCCCTGCTGATGTCATCAGCCGTCTGAACTTTTCGCGGGTTGTGAGAATTCTGTGTGACATAAACTATGGCCGCCGCGGATGACAGGCTGCGTGCGAATGATCGATCCTGATGTCAAGCCGGTAATGTTAGCTAACAAGCAGTGTTTTTTCTGTTTCTTTGGATGTTCTGTTGGTCCGTATTTTTGTTTGTTTAAGAGTATTTGTGCCAGCTGATTTTGATTCTTTTCACCATTTGCCTAAACGGCGACACGTGAGTGCAGTATCATCAATAAATAGTCAAATTGCCTTTTTGTCTCGCGTGTACTTTTTGCTTGTCCCCTTCCCAACGAACACTATGAAAGCAAAGTTCGTAGTAGTATTGCGTACAGTGCATTATTGTATTTTGTATGTGTGTGTGTGTGTGTGTGTGTGTGTTATGACACACAGGAGAGGGTGAAATATGAGGACATTGGCCATGTCCCCACTTTTCAAAATGCTTATAAATCATACAGGATGAGGTTTTTTTAGAAAGTAAAAATGCAGAATGTTTCCTGTGATGGGTAGGTTTAGGGGCAGGGGCAGTGTAAGGGGATAGAAAATACGGTTTGTACGGTATAAAAACCATTACGCCTATGGAATATCCCCATATGTCACAAAAACAAACGTGTGCGTGTGGGTGTGTGTGTGTGTTGTTATGGCGTGGGGCGTGTTGATCGTTAGTGAAGGCCCTGACTGAAACCCCACGGTACGCTACTGTGGAAACCGTGATACACTGCCATTCAAAAGTTTGGGGTAAGTTTCAACATTGATAATAAGTTCTATTATGACAACTCTCAGGAAGATTTTTAGCATGGTAATGGATATTACAGTGTTAATGTTTTTGGTCTTGGCTACACTACTGCTGAAATGCTGCTGCTGTTGATTGCTTCTGTTGTTGTAGATTGCTGCTGTGATTATTATTATTGCTGCTGCTGCAGAGCAAGTACAGTAAATTGCTACTGCCAATACATAAATGATGCACTGCCATGAGTATGTATGACATGCTGCTGATGCACAAATAGCATATATCAATTATCCCATAGCAGATCTATACAGGTGGAGCTGGGGAAGGTAAAGGGTTTTAGGCAAATCTGAAAGCATGCTGCAAATGTTGAGCAGCATGCTCATTGGCTGTCGCTGCATCACAAACCAATCAGGAGTGTCAAGTAGTTAACGGTGTAATTATCATCAGCTTGCCTTAAGGACCCATCAGCCTGCACCATTCTAGAGTTTCTTTGCAGAACTAGTCATGACAATAATATTAGAATGATTTCTGAAGGATCATGTGACACTGAAGAATGGAGCTATGCCATACATTTAAAAAATATATATTAAAATTAAAAGCTGTTCTTTAAAGTTGTAATACATAATACAATATTAGTCTTTTTACATTATGTATTGAAATAAATGCAGCCTATAGTGATCATAACTCCTCTCAAAAATCGTAATGAGTCCAAACTTTTAACTGTTAGCGTAGATTTTAGTTTTATAATAGAAAACCGTGAAAAGCTCTTACTCTGCTGAGGTTTTAGCCAGTGTATCACAGGAGCTGTAGCTGACCCCACTAAACACGTCTTTACAGGGTAACGTCCTTGCACTCTCCAGCCAATCACCCATTGTGTGAAAGGAAGTGATGTCAGTGCTGGTCCTGTCCAGAAGCAGATTTACCGGTCTGGGAAGAGTTAAGAAAAACACAGAGGAAGTACTGTTAGTTGTAATGTGAATATTAAAGGTTAATCATGTAATCATGTTAATCATTTTTATGAGAACACACCCCTATGACTGTTCTGTTAACTTTGCTGAGTCTGAAAAAATACAACACTGAAGTTGTGGTCTTCTGCAATTCCCATCACGTTTGACAAAATGTCATTTATGGGGAAAACAAGCTTATAAAAGTGCAAGCAAAGGGTAAACACGTTGGTCTTCAAATCTGATACGCAAGCTTTCCATAAGGAAATACCTGCAGAGAAGGGGGACTGATTCTCTCCATCTGTGTTATGGCAAGCATTCCCTAGGAAGAAACCAATACATTTAGGAATGTTTTTTCGAATACACAGACATCTCTGTTTCTGATGACTTCCCATTGTTCACATTCCAGTGTTTGTTTACATTGTTTATTGGTTAAAAGGCTAACACATTAACCGAAACCTTTATAAACTTACACAAAAATATGTATTATTGCAGTATAATTTTCAAGCCAAAATAAATGTTACTTTTAACATGTTACTAGCATATAGTATGCATTTTTTTTGTCGTTTCTGTGTAAAAGTAAAAAAAAATTAATAAAGCAAAACATAATATATAAAAAAACTTAATCTAATAAAATGTATTAATTGCATAAAATGTTCTTGTCTTTTTAAATTTAGGTGAAAAATGTATGTCATGTCAAAGCATCTGAAATCCACATTTCAGGGCCGAGATCACCTGATCTGAATCAGGGGAACAGATGGAAAGATCACAATCCTTGTGGGGACTGCAGTTTATAGTCATGCAAATAAACAAATAAGAATACCAGGAAGTCCATTTAGATCCACATGTTCCCAGTGTTCCATTACCGTGTGATGAAAATTAAAGAATAATGTACGCTGAGTTGACTGGAAAAGAATGCTGAATGGATCCAAGTTACTTGGCAAGGGGGATCAGTAAGTGCTGACACAGCTCACTGAATAGAGCTGTCTGCAAGTGCTGCACTGATGTGCTGGGGATCTTTAAAAATCATTTCCTAATGTCAGGAAAGACTGGCTGAAGTTTATTTTTAACAGTATCGCTGATGGTATTAGTCTGACCTTCACAGTTTGAGTAGCACATTTATGTGCTGATTGTTTTATGAATGTCTCTCAATGTGAGGCCATTATTCAAGGATGGGACAACGGAGATTACATTGCACTCAATATCAAACCTATCCTGACGTGGTCATACTCAATTCTAGTCAGAATATGAGTCTGATACTGTTCCATTGGGCTGTGATTATGGGTCGTGTTTCAACCGAACCAGGAAAGACATCAATTGGATAGACCTACAACCAATCAGAGCAACGAAGTGACACATACAGTTAGTTGTCAAATGACATCAGAACTCAACTGCACTGTGTTGCCCAGTCCACGTATTTTTCCGCGGGTTGTTTTCCATGTCTGCGGGTTGAAGCGGCCTCAATTATGTGATATATAGACCTAGGAATGTGAATTTTAGCAGGCAACCTTGCCAAAATAACACACATTTTACCCCCAAACCCCCTGCGCAATTGTTTTGGGCTGGTAGTTGGCGGGTTTTGTTGTGAAAATTGGCAACCCTGTCTGCACGCACGCTGGAATAAACGAATAAACGTGTTGTAAAAAAAAGAATAGGTGAATCCATATACAAACAAGTTCTCCGTTTAGGATTTTAAAAAATTCAACCCAAGCTCATTTGATGATGTGGATGATTATGTTACTGTTTATCATCTGTCCATCATCATCTAAAGCCCGCCCTGACAATTTCATTGGTCCGAACAGTTTCTGTTCAGGCGTAATTACTCCTCTATGGCCTCTAAGTCCAGACCAAACTGCCTGAGCTCAAATGTTGTGGGTGGGGCTGAGTTCGGCTGGGAACCAGGCTATCTCAAACCCACACAACAGTACTGTATCTAAATTCATATGCAAAGAGGGTTTTTACATGTAGGGCCCTATCATAAAAATGTTGAACAAGTATTTTTCGCTAGTTTCAGCCCGACACAGTTATCATTTTCCCGTCCAGCGTCCACGTTCTTTTTAATAGCAAATGTGCTCACGCCCATCTGTTCACCCATGGGCATGCTGGTCTGAAAACAAGGAGCGCTCAGGCACATTATTGGTGCGTTGCTATTTTGAGGCAACTGAAAACGACTGCGGCATTGACCAACAAAAACCTGGTCTAAAGGCAATAGCGCAGTATTGTTTGTGTTATTTAAAAAGCGTGTTAATAATATGAGCCTATAGGTGGGTGCAAAACACACGTACACTCTGCTTATTATACACGCAGGGAAGAGCAGCAGCACACAAACATTTTTAAACATTAAAAACAAAAGGATTCCTCTCTGGAGAAGTGTTTCTGCTCTCAAATTCGCATGTAAATAGTGAATCCGCCATGGATCAAGCACAACTGGCTTTTAAAGGGAAGGGGAGACGAGACTGATATTCTTTTGAAAGTGACCAAGTCTATCATTTACAGTATAGACGTGAGGAAACCACCTACAGTAGTTGTACTGATCCGGAACAGCTTAGACTGAAAAGGAAGTAAAAATTACGCAATTTGCAATTGAGGCAGACTAAATGATAATACAAGCTTTTGCTCTCCACACCATCTTCATTGGTCAGCAAAACATAAGGCGGAAGAGAGCCTATGTTGCAGCCTGGGCACTGACCATGCGATCGCAGTTGGTGTCCACCTGAGTTGACGTCATTTGTCACCATTGCTTTTTAAATCACATATGACAGAGGAATATCCGATTTGTCTGCTTAAATGGCAAATGCATATTCACATGTCACATATCACAAATCAGATTTATTTACGGATATGAAAGAGGCCCTAAACCGATCTGAGAGTATCGGAATCCAAGTGACAGTTGACGGCAGGCATTGATTTCCATAGTATAAAAAATATATTCATTGACTTCCATAGTATATAAAATAATACATTCTTGAAAATATCTTCTTTTGTGTTTAGCAGGGGAAAGAAATTTAGGTTTGAAACAACATTAGGGTGATTGAATGAATTTTCATTTTTGGATTAACTATCGCTTGAAGCACCATACTGAAAACTAAGAGATGTCCAGTTCTCTGTTGTTTGTTGTGATGTGTAGTAACATTCTTAAAAACAACTCACATGGTGAAAAAGAAACAAGCAGTTGACAGGGAGAAAAATCTTTGTTGTAGAAGTGATAGTTTAAACTCTGATGTATACACACTGCATTTGACCGCATCAGCTGCTGGCGTCAGAGATCTGAGCCATCACTCGACAGGAGCACAACAGGCCAGAGGGTGAGGAAGAAGAGAGTGAAACACTCTCTGCTGTTTCCCTCTCTTTTCTTTTGCTTTCCTCTCTTCCCTCTGGTGTAGTGACCTCTAAATAACCGAGGCTGCTTAGTATCATGTTTTTAAAGTTCTCTTGGGATAGGAATAGGGGGGAGGATGTTCCTCGCGGAGGAACATCTGGGTTACTTTGTCACGGACAAAAATGCATCTCTTGCTGTGAGGAGGCTCTGAGATTGTGCACCTACTCTTGTTCTAGGAGCGCCAAAATTTTACTTCCGCGCATCTGCACGCCATCTTTCCGGCTTAAAGGGGTCTGGCCTTTGCGTTTAAGGTCCATCCATGAGAATAGCAAGAGTGCCGCCCCATTAGCATGCAGGGCATGTAGATAAATGAGGTGCAAGGGCTTGGACGCAGCTGTGGCTGCAGACCGGCGGCAGCGGAACCTCAGAGTGTGTCTCGCTCAGAGAGCCATAAATCACCTGGGCCCAATGCTGGTCCCCTGATCAGCCATGTTAAAAGCCAATCAGGAAAATTACACGCAAACTCCCTGGGACCCATTTTCACTTTCTTAAGAAACCATTAGTCACTGTTACATACTTCATAATAATAAAGCTCCCGGTTATAGCACTTACGTCCACACCCGTGCTGGACGAACCCTTTGGTCAGTTGTGTCTTATTACAATAAAAATAGGCAAATAGGGTAGGACAGAGATCTAGGGACCTTTTTTTAGGTCAAAGACTATTTTGTGAGATTAAATAAACTAATTTAATATGCAATTATGCTATTATATAATATACTTTTTATTTATGTGTGTGTGGGCAGGTTTTCACGAAATGTGTTTCCTAAGAATATGTCATTTCCTAAGTTTTTTTTATTTTTATTTTTTTATTATTTTTTTTCTTTTCAATGTAATCTTTAGCAAATCTCAAAATATATTAATTTAAACAAACTACACTCTAAAAAATTATTGGTAAAAAACAACCCAATGTTGGATCAAATATGGACTAACCCAGCAATTAATAATAACAATAATAATAGATCGTTTAACCCAGCGATTGGGTTGTTTTAAGCAAATATTTAATCCAACCGCAGGATTAAAACGACCCAATCACTGGGTTAAAACAACCCAATTGCTGGGTTAGTCCATATTTGACCCAACATTGGGTTAAAACAACCCAACATTTTTTAGATTGTATACATTATGATGTTGTGATGCCTAGGTTCAAAAATAGCTTTTAAAAACTATTAGTGTTAGTGTTTATTATTTTATTTTACATGTATTTTTACAGAGTAGTACAAATGTTTAAAACAGTTACAGGCCATAATATGAAATTAGCCACTTATCAACAAGAATTTTAATATCAGTGTAATATTTTTATTTAAATTCTGGACTTAGTGAAGAATAGTCAAGCTCTTCACACCAGAAAGTGTCAAACCATTACAAAACTGACCTCACAAAGGGGTTTTGTCATGCTGGAACAGAGAAGGACATTTTCCAACTGTTAAGTAGATAAATATCTAGAATGGCGTGCTCGAGATTTAACTGTAATCGGGGGCTCTTATCAGACTCATTACACAGAAGGGCTTGTATATCCTTTTGACCATGTTGTGTATAATGATTTGAATAACATAAGTCCTGAATTCTGGATACTGGAGAAACAGGATGTCAGCAAATGTTTATCACAAACACTGTCTGAGGATTGTTTCTGCAAACTGGCTCCAAAAATAAACTGATTTTGTCTAGAAAAATAATCTGTAGAAAAAACTAAGGTCTTATGTACATCTCAATCATAACTGTATATGACCAGCTGTGGGAGTGTGTGATTATTCTAGACCTGAGGGGAAGACACAAATTAGAGTTTAGGAGGAAGCAAGAACATTTCTTCTCATTAGGGATCATGAGAAGATGATCTGAGTGTGACATAAAGCAGAAGAAAGAGCAGAAGGCAATTTGGGATCAGAACAAGCATCTAAAACTCGGTCCAAAGACAATCCCCCTGGGTACGGCAACAGCGGAGTACCTGGACGCAGTGCTGGCTGTGATTTTGAGACTACTGGGGTTGCGGATGAGCTTGTCCAGGATGCTGACGATCTGCTCAAATTTCGGGCGGTTGTTTCTATCCTTCTGCCAGCAGTCCAGCATCAGCTGATAAAGGGTTGCAGGGCATTCCATGGGTGGGGGAAGACGATATCCCTCATCCACTGCTTTTATCACCTGCGGCACATACGAAAATATCGTCAAGCTGAAGTACTGTGATTCTGTCTAAAGGTGTGGTCACATCAGCGAAATAGTGCTGAAATTTGGTCTGTTCATAGTTGAGATTAATTGTCTATTGTCGATAATGTATGATGCACATCTCACACAGCTTTCTGTTCGTCAATTCAGCAAACTCATGTGACCCCAATGCCAAATCTGCATGGGGAAATCTTATGCCTTCAAGCGAAATTCCTGTTTTCATAAATTCCCATAAAAATGACTGGATTTCACCCATTAAAATTTGCTGAGCTATGGTTAATGTGACCGCAAATAAACATTTCATCGCTCCTTTCACAAGATGAGGAACTGCTAAACTATTTTCTTCAATATCCTGTCTTTTGAGCCCCTCGTCTGGACATATTTCTTCCTCTTCCCCAAATGCCACCATCCAGTATGATAAAACAAAAACGAAGCATATTCACTAAACCAGCTGCCCCAGCAATGTTACTTCCTTTTGCTTTTCATCACTTGATCATCGCCACAATCCAGTTCAAATAAACTCTCAGGGCCTTATTTGCTCAGGGTGAAGTGACTGAACTGCAGCAATTAGGTCACTGCTCAGGGTCAGTGCTAAAGAGCTAATACCAACATCAACACAACAAGATTTCATATTAAACCACTACACATTTGCCACATTTCCACACATGGATCTTGTTCTTATCTTTCTGCAAAACCTATAGCATTGGTCTCTGCCTAATCGAAAAGCAAGTTTTCACCTTTGGTTGCATAATGTGTGTTTGGTTTAATTTTTTTGTGAAGCTGTAGCTCTAGCTGTAGCTAGCTGAGTTTAGAACAGCATGAATGGTCTAGCCATGCTGTTCAACAGTAAAAGTTGAAAAATCAAGGAAAATCGTGCTGGTTTAATTATATTGTTCACCCAGAAATGAAAATCCTGTAATTATTTACTCACCTCCAACTCAGTCATTTTAAACTCGTAGTGGCTGTTCACACAGTGCATGTTTTTGCAGTGTATTGAATTTTCTGTTGATTTTCTAGATATGGGGTTCTCAATGTGTTTTTTTAGCCAGACTTTAGGGTACAACAGGGCTAAAAGTGCCCTTGGGGTAAAAGACACATTTGACTTTATTCTCTTAAACCACTAGATTGCACAAAAATTGAGCGGAGCACTTTTTTTAAACAACCACATTTGAAATGTGGCATTCGCACATGGAAATGTGGCTAATCCTAGACGCGATCGTGGACAGCAATGCAAAGTTGATTCTGTGCTAATTTGATCTAATATTTAATAACGTTTAATAATTTAATAATGTCTAATATTTAATAACATCTAATAATTGATCAAATAACGCTTTTTTAAATATTGTACATTTTATAGCAAATGAGAATCGATAAAACTATTGTCTATATGTTAAGGCAAAGGTCTTAATGTTTTTCAGTTTTGTTCAAGGTAATTAAAGCAACAGTTTTTAACTGATGGAAGAATATGTAAAAGTATGGTACCTGGGGTAAACAGTGCACCTGCTATTGGAGTTGAAGGCACAAAAATTAATAAGATAATAAAGAGTTGGCTGACTTCAATTTGTTGACATGACATGGTTAGATTCAATGAAAAATATCTTATATCAAGTTGGGTGTCTACCTTAGAGATAATACCCATATTTATAATGAAACCACCATATTTAAAAATGTGATATTAATAATATCATAAAACATCATATTTATGTGTTACTGCTGTAAAGCTATATTAAATTATAATGGGATTTAATTCAATGCTTTTAGAATCTCTACTTTTCAAAATAATTTTGTTTCTGTATTTTAAAAATTAATAAGAGTATATTTATTTAACAAAAATATATATTGTATGTATTAAAATAAACCCCAAATAGTGCAAACATTGCTATATTTGCTATATATTTGTATTAACTTAGACATTATTAAAAACCTATTATCTAAAGTAGTTTGTGCCTTCTGCCCCATGCTGGTGAGCCTGGGGTAAAAGGCCAATCTTGCCACCTAATATATTTATGAAATCTTTAAACAAACAAACCACTTTTATGATTTATTTTCACACAAAATCTGTTGCTATATTTTAATGTTTACATATTTTTCTGTAATCATACACTATGGGGGAGATAGAAAAGCAATTTCTTTCTTAGGGTGTGCCTTTAGCCCCATTGTACCCTACTACCCCTTAAGATTTTAGGTTAATATTTTCATGTTTAGTTTAGTTTCGTTATTGTCCACAAGTGGAAAACTTGTGTCTTTGGCTTCACTATACATCACACACAAGGGCACCAAGACAACATAACAATATACATAAAATACACAAAGCAATTAAAACAATGATATGTACATACAGTATGTGTACATATACAGTAAATGCATACATATCCCTCTTACATTTAAAATTCTAATAGAAGTTGGCACAAATGACATGTGGTACACATTTTTACTCGCCAAAAGTTGCCTAAACCATGTTCTGTGTGAATGGCCTCTTATGCTATTTCTTAGTTGTTGTTTTTTTTGTTAAAGAGTATTAAAATCAAATCAAACATTGAAACATATGCCACACTGATCTATTTTGGCAGGTAAGACATTGGATTGCTTTGCCGACTCTACTCACGTCCTGATTGGACATCTCCCAATAAGGTCTTTCTCCGTAAGACATGACCTCCCATAGCACAATCCCATAGCTCCATACGTCACTGGCCGAGGTAAACTTACGATAGGCGATGGCCTCTGGTGCGGTCCATCGGATTGGAATCTTGCCACCCTATAAACAGAGAAAATCCATCTGTCAAGGAAACATATTGCCATATGGGACAATATCCAAACACATATTTTGTAATTACAAGCATTTACTCTAACGTTCTTATGCCAAATCATGTAATCTGTATGCATTTGTGTTTAAAAACAGGCCATATGTAAAGTGTCAGAGCTAGTAGAGGGGGGAATTTTTGAGACTGCCATGCATCTAATGAATGAATGTTTGAAACAAGCTCTGAGGTACTATTACGATTTGATCGTGTTTGAAATGGAATTGACTATGCAACATTAGTGTTAAACGCAAAGTATAATTTGTGCAGCATATGTGTCGTTGAACATATAGCCTTTCGAATACATTTTAATAGCATTTACAAACACTGGCAGTCAACACAAAAAAGAAAGTTTTGTCCAGATGTTTGTCCAGTGTCTGTGCTATTTTTCTCCAGAAGCTATGAACGATAAAAATGGCTTTGAATTCTTTTAAACTAAAGTTGTGGCTACGTCAACCTGTTGTTGTTGCAGACTCCTGTCTTTTTAGTTTAGTTTTCTACTGTGAAACAACTGCCCGGGCCAGTGTTGTCACCAACTGATTAGTGCAAAACAAATTCAATGCACATGTGTGACCTGTGCACAATATTCTGGTGATGAAATTTGTGTAACCCGTACTTTACACGGACACTCGCATATGCCTAAAAACTGAAGTAGGGCTTCAATGTGATTTTTTACACGGCCTCTAATGCAAGGGACCTTGGCTCTAAGGTCATCTTGTACAGTCTTTACATTGCAAAGAAGCTGAATATTACAGTAAGCAGCACATCAAGCAAGTACATTTGAGTTTCCGTTTACTAGTTGATGGGCTCTACAATCTTCAATGAAAGGAAAATAAAATTAACATCTATGGATTCTTTTCCTTCCACAAAATGTTCTTAATAGTAGAAACAGGGTTCTGTAGATTTTTCAAATGCTCTTCACACCAATAAAACATTTTCTCTTTGGGGAACCTAGAATGGTTCTTCGAAAAACCCCTTGGAACCTTTATATTTAAAGCCCCACTAAACACACATTTTTTGTTGTCTGCGCTGACTCACACATATGATTGGCTCTGTGATCTCGTGTCTCTGGACCGGAGCAGACTGTGTGTGTGCGCGCTGCAGTGGTGCGTGTGAAACTAATGTGAAACCAGCCTTCATTCACGTCAACAGAAAGCATATTTATACTGTCTGAATTGTTCCATATCTCCTATATAGTGCACTGCATGCCATTCACTTTATTGAAAATACAAACCCGATTCCAAAAAATTGGAACACAAATTGTGAATGAAAAAGGAATCCAATAATTTACAAATCTCCTAAACGTATATTTTATTCACAATAGATAACATATCAAATGTTGGAAGTGAGACATTTTGAAATGTCATGACAAATATTGGCTCATTTTGGATTTCATGAAAGCTACACATTCCAAAAAAAAGTTGGGATAGGTAGCACTAATAGGCTGGAAAAGGTACATGCACATATAAGGAACATCTGGAGGATCAATTTGCAACTTTTTTGGTCAATTAGAAACATGATTGGTTATAAAAAGAGCCTCTCAGAGTGGCAGTGTCTCTCAGAAGTCAAGAAGGCAGAGGATCACCAATTCCCACAATGCTGTGGCGAAAAGTAATTGAGCAATATCAGAAAGGAATTTCTCAGAGAAAAATGGCAGAGTTTGGAAGTTATCAATATCTAGAGTGCATAATATTATCCAAAGAGTCAAAGAATCTGGAACAATCTCTGTGCGTAAGGTTCAAGGCCGGAAAACCATACTGGATGCCCATGATCTTCAGGCCCTTAGACGACACTGCATCACATTCAGGAATGCTACTCTAATGCAAATCACAACATGGGCTCAGATATACTTCCAGAAAACATTATCGGGTAAACACCATCCACCGGCATTCACCATTACCAGCTAAAACTCTAGGTCAAAAGAAGCCATATCTAAACATGATCCAGAAGAACAGGTGTTTTCTCTGGGCCAAGGCTCATTTAAAATGGACTGTGGCAAAGTGGAAACCTGTTCTGTGGTCAGACAAATCAAAATTTTAAGTTCTTTTTGGAAAACTGGGATGCCATGTTATCCGGACTAAAGAGGACAAGGACAACCCAAGTTGTTATCAGCGCTCAGTTCAGAAGCCTGCATCTCTGATGGTATGGGGTTGCATGAGTGTGTGTGGCATGGGCAGCTTACACATCTGGAAAGGCAAAATCAATGCTGAAAGGTATATCCAAGTTCTAGAACAACATATGCTCCCATCCAGACGTCGTCTCTTTCAGGGAAGACCTTGAATTTTCCAACATGACAATGCCAGACCATATACTGCATCAATTACAACATCATGACTGCATTGAAGAAGGTCTGGGAACTGAAATGGCAGCCTGCAGTCCAGATCTTTCACCCATAGAAAACATTGGCACATCATAAAGAGGAAGATGTGACAAAGAAGACTAAGACAGTTGAGCATCTAGACGCCTGTATTAGACAAGAATGGGACAAAATTCCTATTCCTAAACTTGAGCAACATGTCTCCTCAGTCCTCAGATGTTTGCACTGTTATAACAAGAAGAGGGATGCCACACAGGGGTAAACCTTGTCCCAACAGATGTGTTGATGCCATAAAATCTACTTATTTCCCTTAAAACTATACATTTTCTCAGTCTCCTATGTTGTATTCTTCATTGCATTCTGTTTTTATTCACAATTTGCACAGTGTCCCAACGTATTTGGAACCGCTGTAGTAAATGTGTGAACAAGTGACCGATTTCAGCTGCAGCTATTTAGGGGGTGGGACTTCAGATTCTAGAGAGCATTTGATTGGACAGAAGGTGGGATGAGAAGTCTGCGGTGATGTCATAAAAATCTGTGATCCGTTTTAGCGGAAGTGTAAGACTTGCTTTAGCGAAAGTTTTGAATGCTTATATCTCCTAAATTCAAATGTTGTCATTGTTTTGGAACAACAGCTTATTCATAACCTTAAGGCTTAACATATTCATATTAAAAGCAAAAAACAAAGCAAAAAAACAACAACTTACAATTTGATTTAAGGGGGCCTTCAATAGTGTATATATGTGTGCATGTGTGATCATTGTTTGTGAGTGAATAAACATCTAAATTAAATATGTTCATATAAAAAAGAAAACTTCAGAAAAACTTTTTTATAAAGCCTCACATTTTTGGTAAAATAGACTTTCAGTAGAGAGACTTTATTTCAAGTTTTATTTAATTTATTCAAATATCTTCGTTTGGGTTTTAAAGCTGAACAAATGTGTTATGGGTTTGGATTCACATATGTGTAAGCAACAGATAGCAATTTTCAGGTCTTTCTTTAAGCCACAAAAAAAAACAAAAAAACAAAAAAAAACACTAAATCAACTGGCTCTTTTAAAAGCCGGGACTTCCACAAATCACCATATTGAGTGTTACGATAAAAAAAAAAAATTATAATAATAATTTAAAAAAAATCTACAAGTGGTCCAGTTAATTCTACGCTAAAAATAATTCAGGTTTTGTACTTCAAAATTGATGTTTACCACAATTGTACTAATATTTTCTTTGTAATTGTGAAAATTGTTTCTACACCTTTTTTTTCCTTCCCTTCAGTGTACTAATCTATATTTGTTCATGGTTTGTGGTACACCAACAATTTTATCGATCCTGTCCTCAGCTCTGAAAGCTGACTGGGCTTGTTTCATGTGCTCAGGTCCTCTTTTTCACTGAGGACCTGCGTTGTATTTACCCAGCTCGGCTGCTGTGGTAACTCTACACTCAACCTTCATGAAGGAGGCAGACTGAGAGAGAACAGGGTAAAGCCAAAGCCAACCAGCAACCTGGCCAAGTCACACAATTCCTACCCCACATTCTCCAAACACAAGGCCTTTAAAAAATAAACCCACTTCTGCACAGGCCTCCCCATTGAGTGCGTACAAACAGTCCCTGCAAGATCACTGCTAATGAATGTAAAATGTGACACAATGTATCCTTTTGGTTTAATATAAGTAGAAGGTGAAAGTTGCCAGCATTCTTGTGGGTTTGAGGTTCTCATAGCTGCACAATGATGCAGTGGGGGGTCTAGTTGTAACGATGAAAACATACATTTACATTGGCTGTCGGACACAAGTACAACCAAGCAATTTGGGTTTATCTAACTAATAACATGTTGGACATCCCCTCTCCAGCATATCCCATATATCAGTGTAACACTTATGTTAGGTGACACTTGTATTGGTAATTTAAGCAGCAATATCTCTTCAAGCCTCACATGCTGTGGATTTATGCCCGACTCTAAGTGTATTTATGCATTAGTTATCTCTTCTGATAATGAATGCTGCTCTTAAGGATGAGAGTGACAAATATAGTTATTAATCCCAGGGAATAGAGCTCAGACATGCTGGCTGAGAGGAGACAGTGAGCTGCGTTGGTCAACCATGGCCTGGCCCACACAGAATGTTCTCTGCAGATTTCTCCAGAACTTAGAAGCCCATCAATTACAAAGTTCTACATGTCCCTTGCGTATCATGTTAATGCTTTCTGCTACTAAAAGAGTATAGTCATCTGAACTCTTAACACATTTCAGGTTAAAAAGAACCTTTTGTTTAATTTTTTAATTTTAATTTTTTAATTTTTTTTTGTTTAGTGATACATACTTTTATTTGGCAGGGACACATTTATTGATACAAAAAATTACAGTAAAAGCACAATGTTGCAAATGACTTCTACTTTTAAACTTATACATCAAAGAATTAAATTTCACTGACTTTAAACATTTGAAAGACAGTGTATAGTTTATAAATCATCTATCTATCCTCTCATTTCAACTTGAAATCAGATAAATATGTAAGGAATAATTGACGACGGGCAGTTGAATTAGCCTGTTATAATGTTATAAAATAAAGCACACCCAAGGTGGTAATACAGCCACGATGTGAAGTGAAATGATTCCCCTCGAAATGAGAGAGAGAAAGAGAGAGAGAGAGAGAGAGAGAGAGAGAGAGAGAGAGAGAGAGAGAGAGAGAGAGAGAGAGAGAGAGAGAGAGAGAGAGAGAGAGAGAGAGAGAGAGAGAGAGAGAGAGAGAGAGAGAGAGAGAGAGAGAGAGAGAGAGAGAGAGAGAGATTAAGCATATGTATTGTGTATTGAGTCTTTCAACAGTGTTCGGCAACAGCACCTCGACTAATAGCTAAACAGTAAGTTTATCTGCTTCAAGAACAGCACAGTGATTATCTCGCTTTAGTAAGAAATTTCATGTAGCTTTTTAAGTTGTTAAACTATTTTACTGATAAATTGTCAGTAAACAGCACTGACAACATGTTCCTGTGTGAGTTATCCGTACTGTATTTGAGTGGGAAAGAAAGCGGGAGAAAGAGAGTATATGCTTTCTGTACATAATATAACAATTTTATGGCCAAAAACATTAACAATGTTTTCCTAAACATTGTTGTTCGTCAACCAATTAGATTTAAGCATTCAACAGCTCTGCAGCATAAAGTGAAAATAAATTCACAAGAAATATAATTTGAACTATTACAAAATGCAAATGAAGTATATTTCAGCTTCCAAAAATTACATTTAAAATCATTTCATTCAATTAGGTAACAATTTAATTTAAACACTTTGCTTAATTTCACTGCTGAACGAGAAAAAAAGTCTGTTTAACTTACTCTTGTTGTGTAGGCAGCTTCTGGGTCGTCCTCCAGGACTCTGGACAAGCCGAAGTCTGACACTTTACACACTAGGTTGCTGTTGACCAGGATGTTCCGAGCGGCCAAGTCTCTGTGCACATAACCCATATCCGACAGATACTTCATACCAGATGCAATGCCACGTAGCATGCCCACCAGCTGAATCACTGTGAACTGGGCGTCGTGTTTCTGAAAGAGACGGGAAGAAGGGAAAAGTCAAATAAGGTGTTTTATATCTACTGTATAAACAGAAGTCATGCTATGGGTTATAAAACATGAGGGAACATTGGTGACTCATATCTCAAAACACTGCCTGACATTTCCAAAGACATCTGTCATGAGCTAACTCCATCTCACGACTCATGAAATGATTTTGCTGAGAGTAGCAGATCCTTGACTTAATAAATATGAGTGTTGGACTGTCTGGTTCTATCCACGGTGTGCTGCAACTTGTTGAAGAATATAAATAGGATGTACACAAGAACACATCGCTGACTGCATATCTGAACTGAAGCCCACTGGCAGGCTCACAGTGTTTACACTGCTGCGTGTGAATAGGCCTTTTATACGAAGAATGATATGCTCAGGACTTGGAGATAAACACCATGGGAGGAAGCGCTTCAGTAGGAGAGGGAGAGACTGGCCGGATGAGAGAGATAGCATTGATTTGTCAGGGAGCTCTGGAGAAATGGCTTTCCATACCAAAGACAGACAAACTGCAGTTTTAAAGGAAAAGTTCCAGAAAAGGTTTTTACTTATCTTTATATACAGATAGTTCCAAACACTTATGACTTGATTTCTTCCGGAAAACATAAAAGGCAACATTTTGAAGAACATTCCAGTCAATCTTATATTTATATTAATATGACATACTATAGTAAATAGTATTTTCAGAAGTCAGATAGTATATGTCTACAATTATCAGATAGTATATACGTTTTTTCCGAATTTTTACAGGCTTTTTTATATCTTTATATCTAGGCTTTTTATATATATATACATATCACTTTGTTGTTTTATTTTTATTTTATTAGTATTTTGCTTTAAAAAATATATACATACACTGTAAAAACTGTAAAAAAATAAGTTACCTAGTTGCCTTAAATTTTTTTGTTTATTGCAATAAAAAAATTGAGTTAATACAATGAACATTTTTGAGAATCGACAACCGTTTTTCATTTATTTTTTTTATTTTTTAAAGAAGCATATTGAGTTATTGTGTGTGTTTTATTTGTGGTGATGCACCAAATTGTGCTATTTTAACAATTTAATCAATTTATTTATGTGGTTCAGATACAATAATATTTTGAGTTTCTTTTATTAAACCAATTTTTTTCATTGTATCAACTCAACATTTTAAGGCAACCAGGTTACTAACTTTTTTAAGTTAAACTAACAATATTTTTTACAGTATAGCTTTTATTAGTGTTTAGTTTTTAGCTAATTTAGTTATAGTTATTTTAGTACTTCAATATAAACTATTAAGTGTTTTTTATTATATATTTTATTTTATTTCGGTTCATGTTTATTTTATTTCAAGATTTTTGCTAAAGCACCACAGAATATGCAAACGTAGTCTAAGACTCATGCATTATATTTTCTGAAGTCATATTATACATGATAACTGTAGAAAAAAGGATTTTTCACTGATTCACATATTTCGGTCTGAAATATACTGCAAGGGTAGCATGAACAAGTTTTATGAAGTCGTTTTTTGAAGCTTGACATCTCTAGTACCCATTCAGTTTTGAATTTTGTGGTCCAAAGAACAAAGAAAATCATACAGGTCTGGAACGACATGAGGAGTAAACATTTTCAAAATCTGTATTATTGTTTGAACTATTCCTCTAGCAAATTTTGAGTTTTTCTCTTTCTTCCTCTCATTCCTTGTCTCCGTCCACCCTATTTTCTCTTTCTTTCTATGCGAGTGTTTATGTACTGCATACAAACTAAGTTTGGATGAAAATAAACCCTGGACCACCTGGAAGAGAAAGGAGCTCAGAGAGGTTCAAAGGCTTGCTAATAATAGTGACATGAGCAGTGGCGAGGAAGCGTGTTCGAGGGAGGATGACAGATCTCTTTGATAGAGAGCAGACCAGGCTGCCGTGCGCAGGAAATTGCTGCAGAACACTGCAACTTTTCTCTCATTTCTGGGAGTGGGATCCTGTGCAGACACACGTGCTAAGCAGTTCATTTAGGTCCTGCTAACTCCATGCCTTGTTTGTTCAGGTTGTTTTAACAATCTGCCTTTGCATACTCATTTCAGTCGAGTGTAACAGTTAGTGTCCACTTTTTTGATGCTCTTACAGTTTTTCTCAGTTGCTTTGTACCAAAGTAATATGTGCCTATAGGCAGGTGCACAACATGCGTACATTCTGCGTATTATGCACAAAGGGATGCGCGGTAAAATGCAAACATTTTTAAATATTACAAAAAAAAAAGGATTTCTCTCTGGAGAAGTGATCAGCCTTTCTGCTCGTAAATTCCGCCATGTAAACAGTGAATCCTTCATGGTGCAAGCACAACAGGCTTTTAAAGGGAATGGGACATGAGACTCTGACTGGTTTACTGCACATTACATAGTGTCCTAACTACACGCAACACAATAAAATTCCAGCGACAAAAAACTTGTCTGTCCACAACAGACGTGACGCGACTACGAGATGCAACAAATTAATCAAAAACCACGGCCAATCAGAACTGCACCCAATATTAATCTTGACTGCACTCGCATGAAATGGATACACTGTAAGAAAAATAATATTAAAAAAATAAGTTATTCGGTTGCCTTAAAATTTTCAGTTCATTGAAATTAAAAATTGAGTTAATTCAAAGAACATTTTTTTTTATTTGACAACATTTATTCAAATATTATTATAAGACTTTGTAAGCATTATTAGACCCAAAATTATTTTTATTTATATTTATTTTTTATCTGGTTCAGATACAATAATATTTTGAGTTTTTGTCAATTAAACCAATTTCTTTCATTGTATCAACTCATTATTTCAATAAACTTAAAATTTTAAGGTAAACAGTTTACATACTTTAAAAAAAAGTTAAAGCAAAATAATATTTTTACAGTGTAAGTAAGTAAGTGTACATAATTCAGACCATGCGCTTAGATCATTAAAATAGGGCCCCATTGAGTTGTGGCTTCTATATTAGGCTGGAGCTCATTGTAATGTTTGAAAGGTTTGCATATTGTTGCAATTCAGGATTACACCATATATTTGTATATATATATATACAAAATGTATTGTAGTGCATTCATTCTAGACCTCTGGACATTTACAAATTGAATTTAACCTCTAAATAAATAGTTGCACTCCTGAATAAAAATAAATTTGTTCCAAATTTTTTGTTATATTTATGAGTGCAAGCTCCATCCAGTGCATCAAATTCTGGCACGTTCATTTTGTTCTACAAATAGCAGATTGTCTGGCACGCCCTGCTGGTGGTAAACTGTTGAAAAATGACACAAGCGTGATAAATTCATATGTCAGGTGTATTACAGCCAAGGCAGGATGGCCATAGCCAAAGGTTAAGCTGACCCATATAATGAGCTCATTAGCGCATTTATCAGCACTTTTCAGATGGGCCATCCCACAGCCTGTTGTTTGCTTGTTTATTTTCGCAGTGCAAGCGATGGGCTAAGAGGAAGTCATCTGAAGGACAGAGCATGCCCAGTCTGTTTAACTGGCACGGATGGGTTGGCAGGCGGCGAGCCAGTCTCCCCAGTGCCGTTTCAGTCTGCGCACAAGCGAATCCGCACTCTCTATGAGCATTTCTTCTGAGCACAAGCCTGGTCTGTTCTGTGAGAGAATGAGGCCATTGTGCATATAGGCTCAAATGAAATTCTGACACTACAAAGTGCTTGAAACACAGGTAGTGTCAGTGTCTATTTAAAGAGGCTTGCACCTCAGCATCGAATACAAATGTGAAGAATTTGGGTGGTGTTACAAACACAAAGGCACCATCAAAAAAATGAGGGATCTCTCCACAGCAAATAGAGACATAGGTGAGGCCGTGGAGGGCAATTTGTGTCTATTTGTATAAATGAGAATAAAATGTTCAGAGAGCTTGGGAGAATTTAAGGCATGCTGTGATAAGCAGGTACAGTGAGAACGCAGGAGAAGTTAAGATGCAGATGGGTTTTTAAATGATTTTAGGATGAGCTCTCTGTGCCTCTCCTCTGATCATACATAATGGAGTCTCATTAAATTCGCTCAGTGTGTCACACTCACCCGCAGGAAGCCATCCAAGGAGCCGTTCTCCATGTACTCGGTCACTATCATCACAGGTTTACCTGAGGAGAGAGAGAATTCAGACATGTCTTAGTCTAATCGAGAAAAGATGTGCCAAAATTGAGCTGTGCTTTTCTGCAATGCTGTGATTTCTGTTGGAAGGTTAAATTACCCAATTTGCAAACTAATGAGCTTATGTTGGACAAAAGAAAACATCTTCAAAGACAGAATCTTCAAGACAAAAAATAATACATTCAAAGGCATGGATAGGTTTGACCTGTAGTTAAGATTTATATGCTCAGCAGCAGACTTTCAAAGTTATTTCAATGACGAAACTGAATCCATCCAGAAGAGATTTATGAGTGAACTGGTCATGAAACCTGTCAAGAACATTCCTGTATTGCAAAGCTGAATTTTCAGCATCATTACTCCAGTCTTCAGTGTCACTAATAGTTAAATATTATCAAAATAGCTTGAAACTGGTAAAGTGGTAGGCTAAAACTTTTAATCTTATATTTGTAAACTTTTTTATTACTAAATGTTGTAAACTGCTATAGTATGAAATGACATCGATATAGCCATTTGGATAGTATATTTAAAAAAAAAAAGAGGACCTGGATGAGTTCCTGACAGGTTTCATGAGATTCATTTGTACAGTGCTCGGCGCTCCATGTGGGTGTTATAAAAGGCTCCGGGTTAAGCAGTTGAATCTTTTTTATAGAGTTTGAGAGGGTGAACAGATCAGGTTAATGGCTACACACCAGGTTTCAACACATCACAGACATCGTCTGAGGCCTATAACAAGAGCAGGGGTATTGAAGCAGAGGTGCTCCTCTTCACATGACACCTCTGACACCATGAGGTCAGCAATCATAACCATGACTTACTGTGACTTCAGGTAAATGAGAGTTTCCTGAAGGATGAAAAGAGTCTTGGGCTGAACTTGGACGGACCACAAGGTCAACTGTCACTGTCTGACAGCTTTATTTTCTCTGTCCTGCTGCTCGTAAATCACCGGTTTTATCATCTGCACTTTATCTGCGCCTTATTTCAAAGTCTGTACATAAAAACGACTTTATATCAATAATAGCCTGATGACCAGCCTGTGTTGTCACGATATGTGCAGTAGTCATAAGTTAGTCTTTTTTCCCTCCCAGTGTCAAAACAGCTGACAGCACAGCACTGTGACGAATGAAATTTATGAAATGCGTGTAATTAAAATGAGTGGAATATAAAACTCACGAATATAACAGCCTTGCTCACATCAAGCAGATTATTCCATAGAGTGGATAAACACTGCAAAATATTTTTTTATCAGTTTTTGCGTCTTAAACTGGGATTCATTTACTTGGGAAACAAAATTGGTTAAAATAATAAGAGTATGAAATCATGTGCCCTTGTAATCTGTAATCGAAATAACTTATGCATATTTTTGCAGTGTCATCTCTTCTCTTCTCTGATGATGCCTTACATTTACTGGCTCGAGGGTGGGACATCCTGTCACTCACATGAGATCATAGCAAACCACAACGATTCAATGATCCAGACAATTCACAATGGACAAAATGATGTCCCGCCATACATGTTTTCTTATTTGAGAAGCTTTTTAACCCACATATCCAAATAGGGAAGAAAAGCACAATACTATCACATCTAATATGTTCAAATTTATTTCTTTATAGGGTCAGAAAAAGATAGATAGATAGATAGATAGATAGATAGATAGATAGATAGATAGATAGATAGATAGATAGATAGATAGATAGATAGATAGATAGATAGATAGATAGATAGATAGATAGATAGATAGATAGATAGATAGATAGATAGATAGATAGATAGATAGATAGATAGATAGATAGATAGATAGATAGATAGATAGATAGATAGATAGATAGATAGATAGATAGAACAGTACTTTCAGTGTTTTACTGCGCACAGTTAAAACATTACACAAACTGTAATGGACAAGTCTTTAGATTTCAGTTGAGCTGTTTTTATGGTTTCTGATGGAAAAAAAAATCTCTTCTCCTTAAACTACACAACTATCCTGTAAACTTTTGATCCTGAAATCCCACTCGTAATCAGTATCCTGGCCCCTTCGTCTCTGTGAAGCAGCAATTGCAGCTCCACAAATATTTTGCCTAACGCAGGGCCAAAATCAGCAGGTTAAATGGGGTGTGAAAGTCTCTGGATTATTAAGAATTAACAGGGCAGAGTTAATAAATCACGTCACGTCAGAGGCTACAGGAGACACATGCCAACCTCCTCTGGCCCCACGGCCCAAACTCGGCACTCCAGACTTACTTTCAAACACACGCAAACTGCACCACCTCCCTAAACACACACACACACGCACACACACACCCACACACGCACGCACGCACGCACGCACGCACGCACGCACGCACGCACACACACACACACACACACACACACACACACACACACACACACACACACACACACACACACACACACACACACACACACACACACACACTACAAAGTCTTGTTCCTTCACAGCAACAGCCACATTTGACAGTCATTTACAATGAAGTTTCCCATTATTTACAGTCAAAAACTCTGAAGCGTGAGCAAAGAAAGATTTACTCAACCAACATAATCGGAACAGAATGTTTTTCGCTAAAGAGTAAAATGTGAGGATTTAATAATAAAAAAGTTTGTCTGAAGGAAAAACAAGTAAAAAGACTAAAGATAAAACATTTGATTTTGCTTGAAAATTATACATCATCTTTTATACATGTATAAACTTTTTACATTTAAAATGTAACAAATGCGTAATTAGAATTTTTTGATAAAAACACACTGCTTGATTACTTTACTTCATCATATGCTTTTGAACAAAATATATAATGTGAAATGCCCTATTTAAACATGAACTGTTTTTATGGTGCTGTATTTTTTTCAGGTAAAATACATTCCTCCATTTTTAATATGTAGAGACTATAAATAAATTTGTAGGTTGATGTCCCCACAATGTCCAACGAAAATAAGGCTGCAGACAAAAATCATACTGCGCAGATCATCTGTGTTTTTGTGAGCATGTGCAAGCGACTGAACGCTTAAATGTACTAAAGAAGTCAAAAATATAACTAAGACATCATCTGTGCTGTCTGTCATTCAAAAGCTTGCACACTGAAGATGAAGCAAAATGCGTAAAATTAAATATACCCGGGCCATGGCAGTCTGTTTAAAGTTAGATAAGGAAAATTGTAGAAAAAAAATATTTCTGCCTATATTATAAAAAGAGTCCCCTAAGAGGATTGTGGAATGGATTAGAGAATTTTGCTTTGATCATGCTACATAATAGAGACTGATCTAGGGAGATTTACAACCGTAGGTGATTTACAGCCTTGTGTGAATAGTCTCTCGTGCTGGACATTGGCCCAACATTACGAGAAAGAGGTCAATAAAACAGTGGCTTTCTGTGCAATGGATTTGCCAACATCATGACATTCACTAATATTCCATAACTGGAAACAGCTAATGTTTTATATGAGATACTCCCAAAAGGATGTGCTCTGAACTAACATCTCTAAAAACCTAAACATGATAAATGAATCTTCTGAACAGATTCAACTCACAGTACAGCACAGGAGAATTATCACATACTTTTCATATAGACACCCCCCAAAAAATCTAAATCATTCATCTTTCTACTTTTAACATAGGATGATAAAAAATGGTATTAGAACAAAATCTTAAACAGGTGGGCACACTGAATGTGTTAAGTCCGTGAGTGGAAAGTTACTTACTTCGTGTGACCACACCCTCCAGCCTGATGATGTTGGGGTGATCAAACTGTCCCATGATGCTCGCTTCACTGAGGAAGTCCCGCCTTTGCTTCTCTGTGTATCCGGCTTTGAGAGTCTTGATGGCCACACAGATCTCCTTCTTAGATGGTAGCTTCAGTCGGCCACTGCACACCTCTCCAAACTCCCCTGGTGAGAGATGGTTATTTTAGAGAAAATTAAGGCTAACAGGAGAAGCACTGATTTATCTTCTAATTAAACTGTATTCGTGTTAATTACTGACTGACTGCAGTTGATAGATTTAAGAATTACATCTTTGTCTGTCTAAGAAAAAAAGACATAATCATCTGTGGGAAAAGGGGACAAAACGTCCAATAGGAATGTATTGGAAATTTCCCTTCATATTTTTGGTACAGTATGCTCCAAAGCGGGTTCTTTATGTGTGTTGAAATGAAATGGGCTGGAATCAAATACAATTTTCATCTGCCTTTTTAATTTTAGATAATTAAATGCAGCAATGTATTTTACAGTATTTGTGCATAAGTTCTGTAAAATATGCTTTTAAACTAAAAAAAAATATACAGATCATATTTAAATATTTGTAAGTATGCAAGTATATATATTTTTTGTTTCGTATAGAAAGAATGTGTCATTCGGTAAAAAGTGACATTAGTTAAGACATAATTTACATAAAAATTATATTTTAAATAACTCTTTTCTTTTTAACTTTCGTGTGAATTTTTCTTTCAATCTGTTGCTTCTCGACATGAAACCAGCTCTTCTTCTCAGGTAAAATATTCCAGGATTATTCCTCACTGCATCTCAAAACAATGTAAAGTACATGAATCTCACTAAAATTGATGCATTTTACCGAGTTTATGTGGGCGATGACTTTCACGTGCATAAATCTCCTCAGAACTTGCCTTTGAATAGAAAGCGCTCTCCGTGGGCCTGGCCTCATTAGCAGATAATGAGGCCGATCGCGAACAACTGACATCTCTGTCTTTTCAAATAGGTTAAATAAACACTAAATATTTGTTTTCGATTCAAATTACAGTACTTAAAACCTGACATTTCAACGTTTCTTTAGACATATATCACATGTTTGTGTTACAAGTATTCACTAAGTTACAGTTCATTTTCCGACAAGTATCAGAATGGATCACACATCATGTTTACTTTCTTTATTTTGCAAAAAGCAGAACATTATATTTTTAGTAGAGTTTACACAATTAAAAGTAGACACTTAACTGTTTTGAATGTCTGTATGATCAAAACTAATGGGTATTTTGAGTCTCATTCGCACTAAAAATCAGCGTTAAAAATGTTTATTGCGCACTAAATCAGCATATTAGAATGACTTCTGAAGGATTGTGTGACACTAAAGAGTAATGATGCTGAAAATTCAGCTTTGCCATCAGAAATAAAGTACATTTCATAATATATTAAAAAAGAAAAGAGTAATTTTAAATTATAATAATATTTCACATTATTACTGTTTTTAATAGTTATATCAGACTCTGGTGATTATGACAGGTAGGACTGGTCAGTAATTTTTTAAAGCGGAGCATATTGATTTCTAGAGCGCATAATGCAGGTGTAAGACAAACATCAAAGTGCTCAGCAGGAGTTCAGATCTCCACAATGGACGATGCTGACAGAGACTTGGATGGACATTTGGGTAAAGATGATGTCACCACCTAGACATCCAGGCCAGGGCCGTGTCCTGTTTGCGTAATTCGATGTGCAATTACTTTATTTCCCATGCAAGTTAAGAGAGATGGGTGAAATCCAGGATTGATGTCTGGAAAAAGTTAGCCAGAATAATTGCAAGCTGTCTAAACAACCGCCATGCTGGACTTGGCCAGTGCTCAGATGATGTTGACCATCTTAAATATCAACCTGGCTTAATCCTCAGCAGTGATCGCTCTGATAAGCTATGTAGATAAATGAAGCCCTACCAAAACCACGCTAACAGATCGTTTTCCAAGTTAGTGGATGAAAGCTGTTCAATGCAGATTAAAAGTATTCGAAACGGAAGGTTTCTGTAGTGAGTAAGCCCTAATGTTTGTATGCTGACTTTGAGGTGTTGCATTAAAAGTCCACGTTCCTTTATTTGCTGGGTGCTGCTGCATTGTCTATAGAGCCATGAATCACAAGGCATTATCTTGATATGTGCTTCGCTGTTTAAGACATCAGGGATGTGGGGAAAGAGAGAGAGAGCTGTGGGGGGTGAAATATAATATCCCAGCCGGAGGTGTGCTCTGCTTACCCCTGCTCCTCTGCTCCAGCAGCATGCAGTCTATTAAAGGCATTGAGGCAGTGAGGATGAGCACTGGGAGGGACTCTTTCCCCATCTCAAAGCCACACACCTCCAGCTGTGGTGCTAAATGATTCTCATTTACACCACCTGCCATGTTTGTTACAAGTGTAGTTTTGTCCGGGCAGGTAACTTTGTTTCATTGCACCAAAGAGTGAGGGATGCATACCTGCCCCAACGACTTTGTCGATGGCAATACAAGACGCTTCCAGTTCCTTGGCGAATTCGTGCACGGCTTGACTCGGGTCTTCATAAGTATGTGGGTCCACATAGGTTTTGATTCCAGGCAGTCTCACTGAAAATAAAACAAAATAAACTAGATTTAAGGAACGAGGCAGTGTTTACGAGGCAGGGGGTCCCTGGCTTGGTTCTGTGTAGCTTTGCTGTTGTAGTGACATTTATTGCTTCTTTCTCCTGTCGTTGCATGTTAGTATCAACAAACAACAAGCGTTTTTATAGTGTAAAGACCACTATATGGTTGAATAGGTAAAGAAAGAAACGACTGGTGTTAGTTTGGCATGTAAATCAATGTAGAAAAGCACAGGATTAGTTCTCTTTAAAATAAAAAATGACCCCATGATTTACTCACCCTCAAGACATCCTAAGTGAATATGACTTTCTTCTTTCTTATGAACACAATCTGAGTCATATTAATAACCCCGGAGCCATGTGCAGTATGTTTATGATGGATAGATGCACTTTTTTGAGTTTTAAACTCATGAGCCCCGTTCGCTGCCATTATAAAGTTAGGGAAATTCAGGATATTTATGAATATAACTCATTAGAAAGAATAATGTCACATACACCAGGGATGGCTGGAGGGCGAGTAAATTGTGGGGTCATTTTCATTTTAAAGGAAACTAATAATTTAATGAGAGATTTTAAAATGTTCTTATTACATAATTATAAAGCTCACAAGACCCCAAAAAATCTGACATTCATAAATCTACATTTACATTAAATATGTTGGACCAGATGTAAAAAACCAACAACAACAAAAAACAACCCTAAATAACTGCTTTACAAAATCCTCTTTCCATTCAGCATTTTGTAATATTGAAGTGTTGTGTTATACAAAACTGGCAGAGTAGATACAGTGCATAGTCCATTTTCACACTTTTTTTTTTTCAAGATTTACGCATTTTAATTAATAGTAAAATTCACATTGAATAATCCTTACATATTTTAAATGAATAATTGAATAATCCTTAAATACATTTTACATAAAGATTATTCAATATCATTTGATTCACTCAAATTGATTGGTTCTGTTATTATTGCATCCTGTTAATGTACAACAATACTGAGGTGCAAATATTATGTGCAGTATCTGCCAAAATAAGTAGAATCTAATTTTTTTTATTTATACATATTGCAAAAAACTGCTCAATTTACATGATGTAAATAGAATACATTATTATTTCACTTAGTATAAATAGCATCTATCACTACAAATATATGCTATTTTCTGTGTAAATGGAATCTAGTTGCTAAGTACAAGGTGTGAATAGCATTCATCACTATTTGCATTTAGTGCCTTAGTGCCGCTGCCTTAAAGGTGGGGTAAGTGCTTTCTGGTAACTGTTGTTGATATTTCAAATCAGCAAAACAAACATGCCTCTGACTCCAAAAGGGTCTCGCTCCTATTTTAATAGCTCCACACATATCACATATACGTAACCCAGGCAACGACTACGGCAGAAGCTGTGCGTTACTAATCCAGGTCGAATATTCAATGAAAAGGTGAATATCCATCACAAAAACTAAAAACAGTTCTTACGAACAACTCGATAGTGCACGAGTCCAACCAACCACATATTACACTTGTGACCAGATTAGAGTTATAGCGATCACAAAAACACAAACCGTTCTCATGAACAAACTCGACAGAACAAAAGCACGGGTCCAAATAACAACATATTACAATTATGACCAGATTAGGGTTATATAGATCATGAAAAAAGGAAACAAAGTATAGTATCTTACTTGTCGAACACAATTTGTAAACTGACGCTTGAAACAGACAGTGAGGAGATTTAGATGCTCCATACGGTGTGGAAATGAACAGGTCTTAATCATCGCTGAAGTGAGCCACAATACGATCGCAAATGGACAAACCAAGTGAACATGACACGAGCATATTCAAGCAAAAGCCAGCATTAGTTCTCAGCTAATGTTCGTAGTGTGTCGTGTTTTGAATAACTTGCACTGAGCACTCTCTTCTCAGCATCATTATTAGACACACCCCATACCTGTTGATTGGCTACAAGTTTGTTATTGGACTTGGCCCGAGTCAGTTTTGTAAAACAGTTTTGAAATAACACTCACCCCACCTTTAAATAAAATGCGTAAATCTTTTTAAAAAATGGCGTGATTTTTTTTAAAAGAAGAATCTCTGCCCATACAGCAGTCACTGCTGAATCAAGAGGCCTACTATTGGTTGGCACTGCAAATGTATATCAACGAAGTTGAGCCTAATGCAACATTTACATTAGCAAAGTTCTTTGCCACCAGATGTCCATCAGCCGAAATGATTCATCATGACAATTACCATTGAAAAATGCTTGTGGAATAAACTACATAGATTGTGTGAGCAATATCAATACAGTTTTGCTATATGCACTGTAAAAATACTGATGCTTGTGAGCACTATTTGCTGTGCTTGGGAGGTCCAATGGAAAAATAGTGTGTTCCGTCACAGAGGTTGTTGATTTGAATCTAAACGATAGGAAGCTAAGGTTGTCAAGAAACGCAATTTGCTGGGTTTCAAGATGGATAGGTCTATTATAGATGACCTAATCAGTTACCTAAGCTATAGTCCTACAGGGCACCTCATGCAGGTTAATCTAAGAGAAATTGTGCGGGCTCCCATTAAATTTCCTTCCTGATACCTCTGCCAGTGTGAAAAATGGTAGCATATGGACAATTGGTTTGCTGTTACTCGGGAGCAAAGGGATAATATAAAAACCTCTGTCGTTACTGGGTTCTTGTGGGCTGTCTGACATTTAAAAATATATACCACTGCAAAACTTTGCTTTTATTTTTACTATTTGTAAGGAATGGGTATTAAATGCCTGGAAATATCCTGAATACTTGCAAGACTGAAGAATTATTGAGATATATATATATATATACTCACAGTGGCCGTTGCCAAAGGGCAGCCTCTTTTCATCTGGATGTTTGGACTTGCTATATCTACACAACCTGTCAATTAAAGTGATGAAAAGCGTTAATTATTCTTAACAGCTTTAATTGGAACATTTTTCTTCTCTAAACGATGTACAAAGTGACTAAAACCTGAACAGACAAAAGTCAGAGCCAGGAACAACTTGACTGTTTTGCTTTGCTATGAGGCATGACAGTGTTCTGGGGTCTTATAATAAGCCATAGATTCATGAGGCCTTTCAATGGCGCAGTCTGCCAAAATCAGCCCCTCTGCATGACATGACACTTGACTCTCAGGGTGCCCGTTACATTCAGTAAAGCAGGGGCAGGAAAAATAACAACGCTTCTGCCAAGTGAATCGTCTACAGCTATATATAGGCAGCAGACATGAAGGGGCACACTTTTTCATACTTCATATCTGAAGGGTGGAAGATCAAGGGTCCTGGGGAGAGACTTGAGACAGCAAAGTGACAGCTTCAAGATGGGCACACTTAAACCCCTGCGTGACTGTGGTTTGAGTGACAGACAGACCTGCTAATCACAATGTAGAGCACTACAGTGAGGAGGATGATGGCCACAGCGGAGGAGATAGCGATCAGCACTACCTGACTGTTCTCGCTGGAGATTGAAAAGGCTGGGGAGAGGGAGACAGAGAGAGAAAGAGAGAGATTTGTAGGCACATGTTGGACAGATCATGTAGCTTTCAAGGGCTTTCTTTGCTGCTCAAGGTCAATCAACACAAATGTACCATTTCATTAGATTGCTTTTCTTTATTTGATCAAAAATAATGACATTATCTGCCATTAACCCTAAATCCCCCCCTGTTCTCGGGATCATAACTCATACATAACTCTATACTTCATACAGACTTAAAAAAAAAGAAAAAAAGAAAAAAAAAAAAATTCTTAAAGATAGTCTAAATCTCCTTGCGGAAAAATAAATTAGCTTAATGTGCACTAAATAAGCTTCAAATCTTAAAAGTATATATATATATATATATATATATATATATATATATATATATATATATATATATATATATATATATATATATATATATATATATATATATATATATATAATAATAATACAATATTGCAATAATACAATATTAATGAATTCACTGTTTTCTCCAGAACGACTGTAGAGCTGAATACAATTTTGTTCCAATATTGTCCTGTTTGACACTGTGAAGCTGCTTTGAAACAATCGTCATTGCAAAAACGGTATTTAAAAATAAAGTAGATTCATTGATTTATGTTTAATTTGTAACAATTATGTCCACTTAAAAAAAAAAAAAAAAAAAAACGAATCACTTTGCAATAATGTCAAAATAGTAAAAATAGTTTTACTTAAAAATATAATGTTGATAAACTATTTTCATGCTTTAAATATTGAAAACTTTACATTTGGTTTATGTTAGTCAACACATCAAAATTTGTACTTTGTTAAAGTTAAAAGTAAACACACAAAAATGCACCTTCATCATTATAACAGTGAAATTACAAATTTATTAAAACAGAATATTCACAAAACATCTTAAATTCCCAGTGAACCAGAAGTAGCAAGTGAGTTTTCTTTCATTCTGGAATATCTGGTGACTGAGAAACATAATTCCATGTTCAGATCTTTTCTGCATAGATTATGATCTCAGTTATGCCTTGGTGTACATTTCGCACCAGCTATATGTGTAGAGGCGCCTATAGATCTCTGATCGTGCCCAGAAACCTGTGGAGAGCCACTCACAGTATCATTTCATTACATGAGTGTGCATTGATTTCCTATAAATGCTTCATTAGATAAAAAGGCCCTCAGCAATGCTGCGCCACAATACAGGGTTTTACAAGTGCTTAATAGTGTTGCAGACAACAGCTGCCAGCCATCAAGAGACAAAAGATGGAGCATGTATTGGTTTAACCAAGTGTTTTACTGTGTGAATGACTTGCTAGACAGTGTATGAGATGAGAAACCAAGAGAATTGCGATTCTATTGCCTGTATTGTTTTTTGTTCTGCACAGCTGTGAATGGATTGAATGGATCCGGCGTGGTGACTGGGGGAATGTGGCTGTAAATAAACAACAGTATGACAGGAAGTAAGTAAATGCTTACAGTCTGGACTGGTCTCAAACTCAAACTTGCGACTGCTACTGCCGTAACCAGCAGCGGTACGTGCTCTGATCTGCAGAAGGTAGGTGGTGTCAGGTTTTAGTCCGTTCAGTGTAACATTTGTGCCCTTTGACCTCAGGATGGTGTAGCTGGTTTCTTGTTCCTGCTGTAGGAAATAAACCAAGAGAAAAACAAAGGAGATAAATTAGTTTCACCAGAGCATAAATATCTGAGCATCTTTTGCCTGCAATAACAATGCTAGATTAATGAATGAGATTAGTGGTGACTCAAATGCATAATTTGGTTATTATAATGTATAATATCAACATGAAACGCTTTTCACAACATATTTTACTTAATCTCACACAGTATAAACTACTGTTCAGATATTTGGGGTTGGTAAGTTTTATTTTCGTTTTTTATTTTGCAGCTTTTTATTTTGCTCTTCTGCTCAAAAAGGCTCAATTTGTTTGATCAAAAATACATTGTAAAAAATATATTTTAATTTGTAAACGTAAGAAATTACTATTTCAGAAATTCTACTTAAAAAATCAAATGCATTACTTGCTGATGCTTTATGAAGTGTAGTTTAAGTTTCTGTGTAAACATTTAAAAAGCGATAATGAAATTTTTTCAGTTTAGCGTAAAAAATAAATATTGTGAAATATTATTCCAATCCAAAATAACTGCTAACTTCAAACAACTAACTTCAAATAACTTCAAACCCACTTTTCCCGTTTAAGACAAGGCCTTATATTCTTATATAATTATATATAATATATACACCATATGAGCGAACAGGTAAGGGACGTCCCATCTGGACGGGAAAACGCATGCTCATCAAGAGCATCTAACGCTATCTGGGACAGTGCCAGCTCATCTTAATATACTGCCACCTTCATTTCACATTTTTATGGCTTTTCTAAAGATTTCTGTGGTACGTTGATCCTCTCTACAAGCAAAAAACCCTAACTGATTTATGGGGCGTCTTTGCTTTCAAACCATTGTTTCCAGATGTTTCTCTGACTGGAAAAGAGGAAGAAGTGGAATGAGAAAGAGCGGAGGTTTCAGTTGTTTATTGTAGGAGTCCAGAAAAGGGGGGAAAACATCCCACAAACAGAGGAATCACTCATTTGCCGGTATTATCCAGCACATTCATCCATGTAACTTATCAGTCTTCAGCTATAGCTAGTGTTATGGCAGAACTTCAAAAGTTAATTTGCATTTTGCTCCATCGTTGACCTCTAAGAATAGCTCACTTGTCCACACTGTAGATATTGAATTTCCCCACGCTGAAGTAATTAATGGCAAATGAGATTTGAGAGCATCTTTTCGAGGTTCGGCAAACAAGTAACAGATTAAGCTCTATTGGGTTTCATGTCTAGACTACACATGCTAATAGGATTCTTGATGCGCCCTGGTACGGACCATAATTGCCAGACGTCACTAGATGAGAGATGAAGTGTACAGTTGCATATGCTGGATTTCTTTGAATATCCTCTGCTTATCCACTAATCAGAAACAAATAAAACAGCAATAAAAGCACAGCCACATTTATAACAATGTGATATCAAGCAGACAAATAACAAGGCTTTTAAAATGCCACCAATTGATCAAAAGTGACATTGAAGACTTTTACATTGTTATAAAAGATTTTTTGAACACTGATTAACAATAAGAAATGCTTCTGGAGCACCAAATCACCATAGTATAATGATTTCTGAAGGAGATGTATTTAATGCATGCTTAAATAATATTACATTTAAAATTACATCATTTTTAAAATGTAATACAATTTTACAATATTGCTATTTTTGATCAAAAAAATGATGAATATAAGAGACCTTAAACCATAAAAAGGAAGTGTTTTGAATTTATGAAATTATGATTAATGCTAATAGAATGTTTTAGAATAAATAATTGTGGAATTATATTTATGTAATAAATATATAAAATAAAATGATATATAGATTATTACTAAGTAATAATATAGTTATATTATTATTATTTTTTTTATAACAAGCCAAGTTACTTATTTATTTAGCCAAAATGTTGATATTATGACCTCAAATGTATGTCATATTTCTAAAGCCTCAAAAATGATAAGCAAAAAAATAAAAGAAACAAATATGTATGTGTCCTAACTGCTCAAATACACATTTCTCCACTTAAGTAATAATATTTGACATTGACCAGACATATACAAATCAAAACCAGACCTCTGGTTTAGTTTGAACATGTTACTAAGAACATTCAAAACAAATGAAAAGCCATATTTTATCAGCATTGCATGGTTTTTATTCTCATGTCCTTTCACAAAGAGCTGCGATGATGGCGTTAGATGGTCTTGTACTTGGCCTTAGTGCGGCTGAGCTTTGGAAGTTTTGCAATCTCAGAATCTGTTTAGCAATCATGGCAATTTCAGGAAGGAAATATATATATATATTTTTAAATATTAAGTCAAGAATTAAGATAGGAAGTTTCTATAAAACAGCAGCCCCAGAAGTGATATTTTAGAAGGGGGGTATTTCAGCTCCTCTCATTGCACTTTTTGAATAAAGAACTAATCCAAAAAAAGCTCTTTTCTGGGGTTCCCTGAAGAGCCTGTAAGTGTCACCAGCAAACATTTGTTTGTAAAAAGTGATTTCATCTGTATATCTAGCAGTTTTATAAATGCAGTAGGACATCTACTGACACAACCCGTGATGGAAAGAAACATCCATATGATGTAGCGGGACTCTAGTGGAAACCCAGTGACTAATGCAAACATCACATTTGATCTGGATCTGACGACAATCATTTCTACTCCTTTCCCGAACGCAGCGCAGAAACCATTTCAAACCTTTGGACTTTGAATGCAAAGCCACAAATGGAGCACATCAGGTTTTATGGTTTGAGGAGGCCTCGGATATAAATTCACTCTGCCACGGAAGACGAAACCAATACCTCGCGTCGTATTGTATGCGCCTCTGAGTCATAAATCTTTTCACAGGTTGTCACCGTTCACTGCTCACGACATCATGTGATCAGCTGGAAATCATATTCAGGTGCGTCTAAATTTTCACTGCAAAAAATATATTCTTACCATATGTCCTAGGTCCGCATCAGCCACCTCCCAGCTCCGGGGTTTGACAAGGCGTGCAATTGTTACTTTTCGACAAGTGCGCTATTGGTGGAATTTAATATGCTTGTCATGTTCTACTTTGACAGTCTAAATATTGCAATCTGGGCTTACAGCCTTCCTCTCCTCAAAATAAGAAATTCTGTAAATATGAAATGGCTTTTCCAAAGTATTCCTTCCATCTCAGTTTGTGGAGAAGTAAACATTCTCAAATACACTGCGAGATCAATATGATAAACGGACAAAATAATCTCAAACGTGCACTATTTCACTTGAATAAAGGACATTTAAAAAACTCCTTCCGTAAATAGCGCCGATTTCAGGGTGTTGGCAAAAAGACGAGAGCGATCGGGATGCTCTAATGTCAGGGAAACGCAAGCCAGACTGCTCAAGTATTTAGAGATGCTTGAATTGTAAGGCTCTTTTCCTCTTTCATAGCATTGTTAATTTGATATATACACACAAAGAGCAGAGTATTTCCCCTCTGGCATGAAATCAAAAAGAGATTTATTTTAAGTGAAGCAACATGGACCTTTTGGACCTCCGGACGATGACTCTTTCTCACAGGAGCTGCATCACTCCGGTTACCACGCATCCCGATGCCTTTTTGAGAATCCATTAAGCGCAGTTTGTTTGATTTTGTGCTATACAACATTATGCAGTGTAAACATCATGGTGATTTTGAACTCTGCCCATTGATGCCACATATTCTTTGAAAAGTCACTTAGCGAATCTCTCTGTCTTTTATGAGGTTTATATGTTTAAGTCTGCGGCCAGTGTGTCAGTGAATCCGGTAAGAAGATTTGGGGCCCCCTTTCCTTCTCAATGTGTGTTTTGTGAGGGTGAAGGTGGCTTGTTATCCTCTGCCAGCCTAGATCAAGGGGGACCAAGGGTCTTACAGAGGGTGTCCCTGGGTTTTCCACATGGCAGCACCAGTTGTGTAGGATTTGGGTGACTCCAGCTATGCCTGATGAAGCAATGCCTCACAAGGTTGTGTAATTAACAGGAATCAATGGAGAGAAGGACTAGGTTTTATTGTGAACGGGGAAAACTGTGCCACCCAGGGTCAAATGAGACATGGAGGATTTCAGAAGCCCCTGAGTGTACCTGTGCCAGACAGTGAAAATAGCCCACGATGAGCTGCCTTTTGCTTGCAAATAAGGGGATTAGGGCCAAGCAAAAGCATTTCCACAGGCAGAGATTTGGGCCTCACTGATCTCACAAAGATTGTCTGTAGGAATCTAACCAACACCAGTAGATGGAAAAGCAATATCAGCATTTTTGGATTTAATGTAAATGTTGAACACATTCTGAGTGTGTAAATCGGCTCAAGAGAGTTGAGCTACTATCCTCAAAAGGTCAACTCAAAAACAATTCAGGTGAAACATGCGAGCCTAACTTTCTTTAAGTAATTCAAACTGTTTCCATGGCTAACTTATTAGCTCATTCTGCAGAAGCTTATGTTACATAATGGTTGTTTTTGTGTTCAGTGCTTATGTTCATACTGTAAATCTGTGGCCGTAATAAACCCTGTTTGGAAATAAATCCCCTATTAACTCTAACTTATCTAACTAGATAATGCTTACTGTGAGATATCCTTTCATTACACTGGGTGATATATTGAATATTTGCAATATAGTATCATTCAAAAGTCAGAATGATTGAAAAAAATAAAATACTTTTATTCTGCAAGGACACATTGAATTAATCAGAAGTGACATATAAGACATTTATACACTGTAAAAAAATTGTTGGTTTTTGTTGGTTTAACTTGAAAAAGTAAGTAACCTGGTTGCCTTAAAATTTTGAGTTTATTGAAATTAAAAATCTGAGTTGATACAATGAAGGAAATTAGTTTAATAGAATAAAATAGAAACTCAAAATATTATTGTATCTGAACAACATAAAAAAATGATAAAACATGAAAATAGCACTATTTGGCATCTTTCTCTGTTTTATCAGAAATAACACACACACAATTACCCAATATGCTTACAAAATCTTTTAATAATATTTTAATAAACATTGTCGAATCTCAAAAAATGTTCATTGTATTAACTCAAAATTTTAATTTCAATGAGCTCAAAATTTTAAGGCAACCAGGTAACTTTTTTTCTAAATTATTTTTTACGGTGTATTGTAATTTTGTATTTTTTTTTTATTTTATTTCATGCTGTTCATTTGAATATTCTATTCATCAAATAATCTTGAAATAAATTTCCACAAACAATTAAATAAATAAAAATATATTAAGCTGTATATTAAAATGTTTCAGCATATTAGAATGACTTCTGGAGAAACATGTGAGAATGGAGACTAGAGAAAAATCAGCATTGCATCACATGTATAAATTACATTTTTACAAATATTAGAAACATTTATATTATAAAATAGAAAACAGTTTATTATAAATTGTAATAATATTTCACAATATTACTGTTTTTACTGTATTTTTTATCAAATATATGCGGCATTGGTGAGAAAACATGTTTGCATGAATTAGTTTAAATGGATTGTTTTAATGAATCTAGTCAATAAACTTGTGTGAACATATAACATTTTAAATAAATAAACAAAATGTTAAACAGTCATCTTTTAAAATTCATTTTAACTGTGTTTTACTTTAAATCTTTTGTTCATATCTGACTATAATGACTGTTGGGTTAAAAAAAATACTATTCATTTAAAATCAGTCACCTCAAAGTAAACACATATTTCTCAAAAGCTATTTAATGATATGTCAGAAGGCTGATAAATATCTAGATATCATTTTTCTTTTTGCTATATCACTCAGCCTTAGTATTTAGAGAGCTGAAAGCGAGAACTGAAATGAGCTGCTAGCAGTATTGGCATGAGCTTTCAATTTTGAACTTGTAAGACCTTTTTTGTCATGATGAAGATGAACCATGTCTTGGAGACAACCAAATCCTGTCTACAATTTCACTATGTGCGTCTCTGTGTGGTCATACAGTCAAGCCATTTACCCTCAAAGCTACGGAATGTTTTTGCTGCGGGAAGAATTCTGGATGGTTGCCATTGGATACTGTTCTAGGGCTTTCTTTCACACCCTCAGATCCCCTGCCAGTTCGGGAGAGGAGTCTCCCACAATGTCAGGGCCTAGTTAAGTTCCAAACCCAGAGTCGCGATTTCTTTAGAGTGAGGGAGACGTTACCCTCTTCACCTAGGAGCAGAAGACATCACAAGATCTGACAGCATGAAAGAGCCCTCTGAAAATTGACCCTAAAAGAGCAACGCTGATGTGGTACAACAATACTAACCCTCAATCAAGACTATGGCTCATTAATCATATGGCATCTGTAGGGGCCGAGTGGCAGGAAAGGCGAGATTGTGTTAAGGATTTTTTTTTTTTTTTTTTTTTTTTTTTTTTTTTTTTTTAGATGGGCAAGCATGGGCTCGCAGCCCATAAGGGCTTTAATGGGCAGGTGGTGTTTAGATCAGTGTCTCCAGTGTTACAAGACCAAAGCCGAGTTCATCTGGCACTTTCACAGATTGTTAAGAAGGCTTAAAATGAACTGACCTGGTCAGTGAGTACTAAGCACTGTGTCCTCTAAACTGCCTGTGCAATTCCAGCACAAACTGAAATAAATCTGTGCAGAAGGCAGACTCAGAAAGGATTGAGAGTTCCCGCAACATACATACATAGTCACAAGTTAAACAAATACATCTGCATGTTAATATCCGTTTATTTCAAAAAATGGAACTTAATCTATGAGAAATTGTGTGCAATTATATAACAATATAATAATTAACAATAATAATAATAATTTGTATTTAACAGGTTATTGAGGCAAATGTAATAGTTTATAGAAAGAACTGGTTTACCCTAATTTAAAGTGTGACCAAAATTATTATTGATATCTTTAAAACAGCTATATTATAAATATTTGTATTTCTGTGTTTTAGTTTTGGTATAAAAAGAAGATATAAAAAAGTCTAATATATAAAAAAATATAATGTTTTAGATTTTTTTTTTTTAAATATTAAAATGTGTAAGTATTTTTAGGATATATATATATCCTAATATATATATTATTGTTTATATGGCTACATAAGGGTGGCACTGGCCCAGTCAGATTGACGGCTGGTCCACCCAATCAAATGAGACACAAAATAATTTATTTGTGGAAAATAAAAAATATATATATAATGCGTACATGACAACCTGTACGTGGTTGTTGGCAAAGTATGAAAAACAAAAATGTTATTGCATAGAAAGTGCACAAAGAGTGGTCCCTTTATAATCACTAAAAAGCTGTCACTCATCTCACAAAGTTCTAAAATAACCAATGAAGCTCGCAACACTGCACAATGAACACTGCGCATTGAGCAGTGAGTGGAAACTAACACCTCTGATTGGCCATTGTGTTCAAGAAATCAACAGTCTGTGATTGGCTACATTGCTCAACACTGCAAAACAAGCTTTGATGCTTTTCAGAACACAAACACAGATACGCACGGGATCGCTTGCCAAATCGCAAATGTGCTATCATTACGGAGTACTATGATTATTTATCTTCGGTTTCATATAACCAATGAACACTAAGATAAATAATCATAGGTCTCCTATGATTCATAGCTCTCCTCTTGTGAATGGATTTTGTTGTTTTTATCAAACCATTGGCTGACTAATAATTGTTATCTCATGTATTGTAAAATTATGTTATTCGAGAGGTCCACCCTATTTCACCAAGGTCCAATCCCTTTAAAATTTCTGGCCTTGTCACAGGTGTAAAGAGTTGTAATAGAGTTTCATTGTAAAGAACGTCACAGTGAACAGTTAGGAGATTCTGTTCAGGTGGCTGAAGGGTCTGTCCAACAGAAACAGTTTTTGCTCAGCAAAAACACAAAATAGAGAGAACATTAGTACCTGGTAAAAATTTAATTTCAGACAAACATCTCTCAGCAGAGCAGACAGACTCAATTTCACTTTGAACAATCAAATTAAGCCACATACACTAATGACTTGAAATGCTCCCAGGTATATGGATGTGCACTCTAGACCAAGATTCCTAATGAGGCCAAATAAAAAGAACTTTGTGATGAATTCAAATTAAAATGTCATTGCAGTGAGTGCCCACAGCGAGTCAAAATTAAACTGCCCCACCTTCTCATAGTATTTGACCTCGTAGTCTAAAATGATCCCATTGGGTCTCTCTGGCTCCATCCAAGACAGTGAGATGCTGTTTCTTGATGTTCGGTCCTTCCTGATGACCGTCACTGCAGATGGAGCTGCGGAGAGAGGGAGAGGAACACATAAAAAAAGAAAAAACGGATTAGCTGTTTCCACTCTGTATTACAAGCACATAAAGCCTAAGGTCACAGGAAGTTCAGCTGACATTTTCATTCAACAATTTGCATCCTGTGAACTGGTTCCTGTTGACCCTAATCGAGTTTGCTCTCCACTGGGGGCCGGTTTTAAAGTTGGGAAAGTTAGAGGACTGAAAGACAAATTGATGCCATTGGGCAATGGCTGGTCCCCTCAAACAGTGGCCACTGTTATGTCAAGGGAATACCTCTAAGATTGAGGCATGGCTCAATTTTCAGGCAAGGTGTGTTATTTTTTTTTAATTATTTTTTTTGCCAAGGACCCCCAAATGTGATATGATCCAAGTTTGGGAGATTTAAATAAAACAATTAAAATAAAAGTTTTTTAAAGAACTCTCTAACCAAGTCAGCTCACCAAAGCTGCAGTCATTTGATAAAAATACAGCATCAACACTGCAACACATATACACATATACACCTAGGATGGCTTGAGGGTGAGTAAATGGTGTTAGTTTTTAATTTAGCTTAATATTTTATTTTATTTTTGAGTGAACTAACTATTTACATTCATCCCTTTTAATTAATCTCCACTGTATCATGTTATTCGAGCCGTGCATTTTTTAAGAGGCTTTATGGAGTTTTAGCTTTAGTTTTATACAAAAGTGTCTCAAAACTCTTCCACTGTGTTTCTTTTTGCCGTTTTCTCATTTAAACAACCCTAAGAATTGAATCAGGGTCAGGTGACGCAGCATAATTGTTCAGGGCATCCTTGCGACAGACTAGCCATCTACTGTAGTTGTTTATGTTTTGTTGTTGTTGTTTTATCTTTTTACATATAAAAAATATGTATTTTTTTCACATCTATAACTGTGCTACAGGCATACGGCTCAAAAGTCTCCCTCCACTCTGGCACTTCACATGGTCACAATCTGTGATCGTAATTCAAGTCAGAGTTTGGCCTCGCTCTCCTGCTGCCTGGCACTCGTGTACTTTTTTTAAGTTTACAGCTCTGTAATTGCGAGGCAGCAATGAGGCCATGGAGGCATCTGACTTGCCTGTGTTTTAATTTTATTAGACCACAGGAAAAAACATGTTGTTTTTTCAAATGTTCAAGCTTTCCTTGATTGTGATTATACAGTCATGAAATACTTCTTTTCCCTTGGAACTCGTTTTTTTTTTCTCCCCCTTTTCGTCTATTTCTCTTTTGTTAATGAATCCAGATGGGCACAGTCTGTTTCAGTTTGCAGCCCCCCTACAAAACCCCCTTCCCAACTGCACTCTGATAGGGGAGGTATTATTGAAGTTTTAGTGGCCACAGTTTATGGAAGCTATGATTTATAATGTCTGGACAGCAAGCTCATTTGACACTGTGTATCTTTCTCAGCCTTTCAGAGTGTGAACAGATTGACTTTGTCTTAAAATCAAATGAAAACCATTGGTTTTGTTTCATTTAGCTTAAAGTATTTAAATGACAAAACTAAGTAAAAAAAAACTAATTAATAAAACTTAAAAAAGATATAAAACACGCACAGGCACGCACGCACGCACACACACACACACACACACACACACACACACACACACACACACACACACACACACACACACACACACACACACACACACACACACACACACACACACACACACACACACACACACACACACACACACACACACACACACACACACACACACACACACAAACAGAAGAGAAAATGAAAAAAAAAAAAAATGCTTTTCCAAATATGAATATCATTGATACAAAAATAACACTGTTTCAGACACAGCTCGAGGGTGTTTGATGCCTTAAAATTACCCTAGGCAGCCCTCTTTGTTATAGAATTATAAACATAATCGTATAGCTCTTTACTGTCACTTTCATTAAGAGGAAACCTTTTATTGTTTTAGATTTAGTTAATGCTAATTAACTAAATTAACTGGTTCCTGTTGACCTAATCAAGTTTGCTCTCCACGGGGGCCGGTTTCAAAGTTGGGAAAGTTGGAGGACTGAAAGACAAATTGATGCCATTGGGCAATGGCTGGTCCCCTCAAACAGTGGCCACTGTTATGTCAAGGGAATACCTCTAAGATTGAGGCATGGCTCAATTTTCAAAGGGTTTTTTTTTGTGTGTTTTTTGCTGGTGTTGTTTTTTTGCCAAAGACCCCCAAATGTGATGTGATCCAAGTTTGGGAGATTGGGAGTTTTTTTAAAGAACTCTCTAACCAAGTCAGCTCACCAAGGCTGCAGTTATTTGCAACGCTGCAACACATATACACCTAGGATGGCTTGAGGGTGAGTAAATAGGGTATATTAATATCAATGATATAAAACTCTTTACTGTCACTTTCATTTGGAGGAAACCTTTTATTGTTTTAGATTTAGTTAATGATAATTTTGGTCCGAAATCGCCCCCAACACCCTTTATGGTGCACAATGAGGACAGCCATTTGTAGTGGTATCTGGAACAATAGTGAACATTATGAAGTTCACTCATTCAAACCCATAAATGCACCACAACAACAAGTATACATGTACAACTAATGCACACTCAATTGATAGCCACTAGAAAATACCCATGTGAGAATTGCAGCGAATCCCATCCTGGAAGAAGATGGTGCCCGCAGCACTTCTGATGCACACTGTCTGAATTCCCTCACTGTTTTTTTATTAAATTATATAAATAGTATATTATTGGAGTAATGTAAGGAATACTAAATGAGGGCATGGGGACAACAATCCCATAGGCCTAAAGCATCTAGGTGAAGGCTCCAAATGATAGTCAACATGATGAGTCTACTGTCTAAGATACTGTATACACAGAATTCTATGAAAAAATTGTGGAAAAAAGTGATAGAAATATTGATAAAAGTAAGTATTGATAAAAAATAATTGTAATACTTTATTCAATACTGTGCCAGTTTATTTTTTTATTTGTTAGCTTAACCTCATGCTAATGCCAAACTACTGAAAACAATTGTGAGTTGAGTCTCTTATGTGTTATATGCGAGAAGTGCTAATTGTGCGGCAGTAGATCTTTCAACAGGATGTTCTCTAGGTTTTGGAACTGTGTATATTTCTTAGCTTTCTTCTTGTGAGCAGACCACCTCCAAATTAAAGTCAAAGGAAATCATCTGTTCCCACAAACCTCCCATAAGAAAGCAACAGCAAAAAGAACCGCACGATTATGTATGTGGGATTCTGCAAGAATATTCAGTTACGAAAATTGCAGAAGGGAGGGACCTTGCTGTTCTGCTACATTCTGCTTGAACCCACAACCTCAGAAGAGTATTATAGCCAGTGCTCTGCATTTACAGGTGTGGCTGACGGTCATTCTCCTGCACAAATATGCTGAAGTGGAGACACAAGCATTTATAAACAATCTCAGCTGTCGAGATTATGACATGCTGCAGAACACGGTCTGAAAATGCCCTCCACATGGCTCTGCGGATGTGGTACAGAGGGATGGCATTAATGTGGGTGCCCATGTCTGCGCCAGACCTTCGTTTTCTTTCTCCCTGCCCTTTCTCCCCAAAAAACTCCACAAGCTAAACAGAATAGGCAACCGCAACAATGTATGTGAAGAATGCATGAATGAGTCATGGAAAAACGTCTGTAATGCCATGATCCAACTAAACAGTTCCACACAGATTAGGGCCCAAAATTAGCACTTGCCAAGTGCCAAACACAAGCAAAAATTGGCTTCGGTAAAAATTAGGAGGAGCGGCAACATTTTTTATGGTTTAAATCAAATTGTTGGAATGATAATCTGACCCTCTCTGAAGTTGACATGAGCAATTGTAATGAAATATACAAGTCCATTGACAATTTACTTAGTAGGTGGAAAAAATATATATAATACTTTATTATTATTATTATTATTATTATTATTATTATTATTATTATTATTATTATTATTGATACATAAACATACATCACTGTTCAAAACATTTTAGTTTTAGTAAGATTTTGCAATGTTTAGAAAGAAGTGTCTTATGTTCACCATGGCTGCATTTATATGATAAAAATACAGTAAAACAGTAATATTGTGAAATATTTTTTTTAACTTTTTTCAATTTTAATATCTTTTGAAATGTAATTTATTTCAGTGATGGCAAATACAGGGATTACAGGGATACAGGGATTCCAGTATCATTATTTCAGTCATCAGTGTCACATGATCCTTCAGAAATAATTCTAATATGGTTATTTGCTGCTTAAGATTTATATATATATATATATATATATATATATATATATATATATATATATATATATATATATATATATATATATATATATATATATATATATATATATATATATATATATATATATATATATATTTATTTATTTATTTTTTTTTTATTTAAAAAAAGTCTTACTGACCCTAAACTTTTCAATGGTAGCACACATTACATGTATACATACATATATATATATATATATGGAGAGACCCCCTCCCCCATGTACGTATAGGATCTAATGAGTTAAATGATGATTTTTAATACAATAATTACAATAAATGGACTGCATTTATATAGCGCTTTTATCCAAAGCGCTTTACATTTTGCCTCACATTCACTCATTCATACACCGAGGGCGATGTCAGCCGCCATCCAGCTCGTTGGGAGCAGCTGGGGTTAGGTGTCTTGCTCATGGACACTTCGACACTTGGTCAGGTGGAACCGGGGATTGAACCACCAACCTTCTGGTTTGTAGACAATCTACATGAACCACTGAGCCACTGCCGCCCCAAATAAATGAAATACTGTTTATATCTGGTAAAAAAAAAAATTAAGTCGGTGCAAGGGAGAACAAAATTAACCTTTTGGCACAGCAGAATGAGACTTTTGGGATTTCCAAAAAGTTATGTTGCTCCCTCTTCTGGCTTTGCTGGCTTTGCTGAAAATCTCTGCTCTGCCCTGGCATGTCTGAGAGGTCAGGTGAAGCAGCCTGTTAAGACGGCAGAACTGTCAGGTCTCAACACAAATGTTTTACAGCTCTGATGAGGTTGAGAGCCAAGCAGAAAGCACCGTCCTGACATGGAGGGCAGCTTACGTGTTCTGTCTCCCTTGGGCTGCGGAGCACATGCTGGCTCTGTTTAGATGGATTGGGCTGCGCTGACAGCCCTCTGAGCCCCTCGTAAATGTGCTCTCTGCAGGCCCGACTCAGTGGATTGGCCATTCACACATCCATCTCCTTGTTCTGTCTGTGTTTTATAGGACAGTAAAGGAAGCTGGATTACTTGTCTAATAGCAAGAGGAACAGAGAGGGGTCACGATCTTCCTGGGTTTGGTTTCTGAAACAGCCAAACTAAAAAACTGAACTCCAAAAACAGAAAGTGCGGTGTATGATGGGTCTCTTTGCCTGGAAATGGTAAACTAGAGCGATGAAGTCAAACTATGCTTCTTTGTACCTTCGAAAGTGAGAATTGTAAGCGTTTATGTTGAATGAGATTAATAAATTGTTAGAGAGTAATAAAGCCATTGAAAACAACAGACAATAACAAATGACAAAAACATAAAAATAATGCAATTTAAGGTTTTTTAAAATGTTCCTCTGAGACATTACCAAAAGACTAGAAGCGTTAAATCCATATTTACTGGCCATCATTCTGAGAGGCCTCAAATCTGTTACCTGAAATCCTTGTCTCGAAGAGAGAGAGAGAGAGAGAGAGAAAAAAACACCTTTAATGAAGATGTGACCTAGCAAAACCAGGAAAAAAACTTAAACCCACAATACAATCTGGTGGTTATAATCAGGGTCATTCCAACAATGCAATATGTTTTATGACTTCATCTACTCCGTCTTTATAAATTGAATAAAATATTAAACTGATTTTTTTTTTCAGGTTAAATGCACTAAAACCTAAAATGAAATATTAATTACTATAAATAATGTATCAAATTATTTCAGTATTTATTGTTTAATCTTTTTCCACTTCTCTAATTGAAATGTTTTAAACAAAACCCTTTTTTTAGGAATAATGTTATTATTGATTTTTCCTGTGTCCTCAATATCCATAACTGTAATATTTTGTAACATCCTAAAAGCCAGTTTGTTAATGTTATCATTCTTCAGGACAATTTATTTGTGCAGGGAAACAACGGCTCAAACAATTTTTTTTTTTTGTTTTTTCAATGGCTTGCTTTTTCTAGTTTACAAAAAAAATCCAAAATTCGATAAAATTAAACATGAGATAAAATGAGTAATGACTAAATTAACAATACACACTACCATTTAAAAGTTTTTGAAATAAGTTTTGAAAGATATCTCTTTCAGTACATTAAAACGTTAATATTGTGATATAATTACAGATAGCAATAAAATGTAAAATGTAATTTGTTATTACACTATATAGCTTTTGTAACATAATACATATCTTTACTGTCTCACTTGATAAACTGAATTGCTAAATTAAAGTATATATATTTTTAGTTAGTCATTAGCTACTTTATTTTCTTTATTGACATTTAATGTTTTTTAATGATTTAACTGTAAAGTCTGAATGTCTGAAATTATTTTTATTATAACACTGTCTTTTATCCATTCTCAAAAGTTAGAGTTTTTTAAAGGCTCTGCATATCAGGAATGACCCACAAATTCTGACGACTCAATCAGGGAATACAATGTAGCATTGATGGTGTTACACTGAGGCCTGTAGCGCTGTATTTTCTGAAAGAAGACGCCTTTCTTCACAGCTAAATCAGCATCTGCTCTACAACCGAAGATAAAAGATCTACTGAGTGATACTACAGTCCTCTCACAATGACAGTAAGGATTTTATGAGGTCTCAGGCAAAGTCAACTGCTCCCTCTGGTAAAAGGGTGCAAAACTATCAATCCCTAGCCTTTGAACTTCTAGTAGTCCAAGTTGTCTTCTGCCTACTATTTCATGACACCAGACCCCAAAGCCTGTAAGCTGTGGACCAAAGCCTACTCTAAATCATCATGGCAGAACCTGTACCTATCACTCCGCATACAGCACTGAACTGACAGTGGCCTGAGCCCCACAGGGCTAGAGAACAGAAACACTAGTCTTCACAAAGGAAGTTTGCATGGAATGAGAGGCAGATGGCCTGCCGTTCAGCATCCCTCTGCTTTAGTAACCTGAGGAGTCGTGACCTTCAGTCAGCTATACTAGAGGCCAGCACCTGCAGAATGATATGTTCACAGGCAGCTGTGATAGCGCGGGATGAGCAATAGGCTTGTGGAGGCATTAAATGGTTCTTTTCTTCCTTCCAAATGGAATTTTGAGCTTTGTTGCACATCGCTGAGAGGAAATTGAATTGTCTTGTGAATATGTCTCAACCGATCTTAGGGGACCATTAAAACATTTCGCTCAATCATGGAAATCTTTGAAGATATTTTTCTTTTAAGACGTGGCTTTGAATTAAATATAATTCTTAAGAATATTGTGTTAATAATATCCCATTAGAAGACCTGGGAGATTAAATGGATAGTTCACACATTCATTTTCATGCTGTTCTGAACCTCTATGATGTTCTTTTTTTTCCATGGAACACAAAAGGTCTATATCTGAAGAAAATCCTGGCTAATCTATTCCATAATGAATGGGTTCTGGGCCTTTGACAGTCAAACATTTTTTTTTAACTATTTGTGTACTATATTCCTATATATACATATGAAAAATGTGTCAACATTTCAGCAAAATTATATAGCAATGATTCTTGCATGTTTTGCAACACTTTTTAAGTGTCCATAAAGTGGCCGTAACACTGTATTCAGTTTTATCCACAAGAGAAAAATGTGAATTTGGCAATGTTTTATTAGATTGGTTTTCTTATTGCGGCAGTTTGGAAATGGAAATGACAAGCGAGTGGCATTAGAAAGTTAATGCCCTATCATGTTTGAAAAAACCTGAGATAAAAACACATTTTCTGAAGTGACCATGCCATTTTAGCAAGCTTCTACAAGTCTATTATCGTGACTCAAGTTTCGAAGACTCATACATGAGCGCTTCACATCGCAAGTGCAGTGCTGTACCAGGTGAGCTAGTGAGCAAGTTTACTATGTAAGGAAAGCCATACACATGCTGGTTATGTGATGCAAACATTGAAGTGTATTCTTTAGAAATCATGAGATATGGTAAAAGTGTTTTGTGATCATATTGTGCTTATTAATAAATAAGTCTTTATTAATCGATAATCTGCCACTGTTATCATAATATCGTTGAAAAAGAATATAAAAAGAATACGTTTTTGTACTGCCACTAGTTTTTATTTCAGTTGAAAACTGCAGTAAATTGTGTGTATAGGTACATTTTGGAGTTTATCAAACATTATTGCATAGGCACGTTTTTCCAGCGAGTCTATACTCTAGGTTTGCAACATAAAAGGGTGTCCAATCCTGCACCTGAAGGGCTGCAGAGTTCAGCTCCAACCCCAATTTAACAGAACTGAACCAGCTACAATCAAGTGCTGCGCCCATAATCAAACAATTCCCTACTATATAGAATGTGAAACACAGTACGGCAACAGAGCAGCATGTCCGAATTTATAGTAGTCGAAAAACAGTAGGTGATATGTACCCGGATGACCTACTATTTCTGGCAAGATTTTGAAGTGTGCATTCAATGAACACTTTACTATCCCATGAGGCCATGAGAAGATTTATGAATGGCACTGAAGTGACCCAATTGACGCTAGGAGAAATGGCAGTAACAACATAGCTGATCAAGTGTGTCTGAATTTCATTCATGCTCCCCATATTTATATTATATAGAACATACTTTTAACAAAGTAAGTTCAAATTCAACTGTAGTACCAACTGTAGTACCTTCAACTTGCCTTAACACACCTGTCTGCAAGTTTCTTAGCCTGACGTGGTCATACTCAACTCTAGTCAGAATATGAGTCTGAAATTGCTCCATTGGGCTGTGATTATGGGGCGTGTTTCAACCAAACCAGGAAAGACCTCAATTGGATTTTCTCTGAGAAAAGAACAAAGAACGGCACTGAAGTCATTCTTAAAAAGGGAAGATGTGTTCGTAGTTTAGCTGACCACATACGGCGAATGTTTAATCAGTCAGCGAGCTCTGCTTCACGTTGCTCTGGTTGGTGTAGCGCTATCCTATCGCGTGCAGAGGGAGTTTGAAAGACAACCATTTATCCCGCCCCTCGGATTGAGCCCTGTCTATGGTGAGTTTCCAGACCAAACATCTTGATGTGGGTCTGGCTTGTCAGGCTAATCAACATGATCATTTTTGAGAGAAATATTAAAGGTGAATGCACACACGAATAAGTTTGTGATCATCCCAAGCGATCTTTGGTGACGTGAATGCTTATGTTACTGTTTATCATATGTCCATCATATGTCCTTCATCGTATAAAGCCCGCCCTGACAATTTCATTGGTTCGAAAGGATCAAGTCCAGAAAAAAAACTCAAATGTTGTGGGCGGGGCAAAATTCAGCTAGCATCCAGGCTACAAGTTTCTAATATGCCTAGTAAAACTTAAATCGCATAGTGTCTGAATAGTCTCTGCAGGACAGTGTCCCTCCAGGAACAGGTTTATTTATATATTTACATCCACCCTCATAATGCGATTTAACATTACCTCATGTTAATCCAATACTTTGATCAAACTAATGTGGTTCAGCATAATCCATGGAGATCCTTCCTTATGACCATGGAGAGTCAGGACCTCGGTTTAACGTCTCATCCGAAGGACGGTGCTCTTTGTCAGTATAGTGTCCCCATCACTATGCTGGGGTGTTAGGACCCACACAGACCACAGGGTGAGCACCCCCTGCTGGCCTCACTAACACCTCTACCAGCAGCTACCTGGTTTTCCCAGTTGGTCTCCCATCCAGGTACTGACCAGGCTCAGCCCTGCTTAGCTTCAGTGGGAAACCACTCTTTGGCTACAGGGTGATATGGCTGCTGTTACTTCATCAACTTCATCAATGAACTCTGTGACATTATTCTGAAGTTTTCTCTCCTCCAAATCACTAAACTCTCTCAACGCAGCTCACAGCTGCACAGTCTCTGCTCAGTACCTTCATCCAGACAGCGAAGAGTGAAGAACGCGGCGGCAACTGTTCATCACGGCGGTGAATAATATCCAGTACGTCCATAAAAATGTATTTTGAATTTGATGGGAGTAGATTAAAGCAATGGTCAGTAACATGCATACCGTATGCCTATCTGAGTGTGGTTTGACCATACTTATTAGAATAATGAAAATTGCATGTAAACTGAAGGAAAGAGTTCTACTCATGTCATGTAAATATCTTACAGGGATTAAGACCTTACTCTGATTATTAGAAATAAATGCATTATTGGTGCACATGTTTTATGCCATTTTTCATAAAACACCATTGGTTCCATTTTCTTTTCTTTTTTCACACAAAAGTATGGTTTCAGAAGACTTGGAATACAGCCCTTAAAATGCATGGACCTAATAAGTATGTACTTTTATAATACATTTAGGGTTTTTATGTTATTTTGAAGCTTGACATTTCCAGTCCAAGTTCATTGCATGGAAAATATTCAGGATATTCTTCAGAAATACACTTTTTGTGTTTCACAACAAAGGGTTCAGAACAATATGATTCTAAGTAATTGCTGACAGAATATTTGTGAAGTGAACTATTCCTTTTAACAATAGTATCAGCTAGGATTAGAGACAAACCTGCTTGGTTGGTAGTGATGGTGACTGCAGCATACTGGCGGATCGTGGGGGCCAGGAAGGACACTCCGTTTTGGGCTTCAATCTCAAAGGTGTAGTTGGTGTGTGCCAGAAGGTCTGCCACAGTTACTGTAGTGTTAGTGAGACCGGAGTCACGGGGCAGGAAGCGCACAGCCCCTCTGCAGGGTTCACACTGTCTGGGACCCGGCCAACATCGCTTACAGACTACATTAAATGTCACGTCCTTCCTTCCTCCGCTGTCAGCCGGCCAGTTCCAGTCAAGAATCACTGACGTCTCATTAATAGCAGAGATCACATTGCGTGGGGCAGATGGAGGTCCTGTGGAAAGAAGATATATGGTATAATCTTTATTTACTCATCGTTTTTTCTTTTTTTAAATCAAGCTATAAAAATAGAGTGCAAAACAATTAAAATATTTGTGCTGTACTGAAATACAATCATGACCTATTGGAAACCATCTAAACTGTTTCTCTTAGACATTGATGAGATTAGTCACCATGAAATCAAAACTGACAATTCATTCTTATTGGGTTCTTTTAATGGAAAAGATGGATTTGTCCATGCAAAACATCATTTTTTATATATTTGTTTTATTCACATGCCCATGTAATCTTTAATCAAAATAACTTCCTCGAAATAGCATCTCTTTTCTTCCCTGACGAGGGCAGGACAACCTGTCACTCACGTGAGATCAGAGATGTCCAATCAATTCTTGATGGACAAAATCAAGTACCGCCTAATATTTTTTCTTGTTCGAGAAGCCGCTTTACTTGGATATATGTAACAATAGGGAAGCAAAGACTATCACAGTTTCTTGGTGATTTTAAATGGAGAGGAAATGGAGACACATTTTCAAAATTGTATTGGTCTCAATATGAGCTCAAACATTTTTCATTGAATTCTTTCAAGATTTACATTTATTTTAGTCACACATATATATATATATATGCCCAAGCAAAAGTCTAATTTTGTCTTTTTTTTCCGAAGGGATGACAGAAGTAACATCTGGGACAAAGTTTATACTTAAATGAAACACAACTGAGAACTCCATTAAATCTCATGAGCTATGAAAGAGCAATAAAACATCCCTCTGGGGAAGTACGTTTACTTTAAAAAGTGTGGGTTTAATCGTTAAAGCCATCAGTTATGGATGGATACGGAATTTAGGCAGGCATGTCCTTCCCCTTGTTAAAATGTTGGCAAAGCCTCTAGAATTACTCCAGAGTTCAGAAGTGTCCTCGCTGGATTGTTATATTAACTTTAAAGATTGTCCCGATAAAAAATGGGGTATGAAGGGTGGCCAGCGGGCTCTATACTGATTGAAATAGCAGGCCTGGACATCAAGCTGTTATTTGAATAAGTGACGACTTCTCCGTATATGTGTATGAGAGTGGAATTTCAGATTCAAGTCAGGAGATGGACACAAGTTCAAAGCCAGATTGTAATAAATAATCATTTTAGAATACTTCAATAATTTAATATCTGACCTCTGGGTATAATTACATACAATTCCTCCTAGGTCTGTCTTAAAGATACTGAAAAAAGGAAGAGCGGTTGGTTTGATTTGACATGAATTCACACACTGAAGCCCAGGAGCTCAGAGAAGGTTTCCTGCCTCTTGAACCTGCATCATTTTGACAGACATTTTGTCTGAGAAGGAAAGTGGGGGAGAGTTAAGATTTGATACTACATTAAGAAATAGAACATTACACAAAGGAATCTCCCCCACAAATTCGCTCCAGAACATTCCAGAACACTCCCTGTTGCTTTCCCTTGATTCCGACATGACAATAAATCAGACGTTTAGCTTCAAGGTCAAATACAGGATTCACCACACTGGCCTTTTTAAAAGCACTTTCAGAAAGAAGAGCAACAATCCTCAAGGAATAATTCACTCAAAAATGTAATTTTATAAATTATAATCATATTTGCCAGCTCTTGCGGAGGGAAAGACTTTAACTGAATGTCTTAAATATCAGTCTGCTCTTCACATGTATATGACTTTAAAAGACATATGACTTATATGCCAGTGGTTCTAAACCTTTTTGATTTAAAAGCCTCTTACTCTCCAGCACAATATTTGAAGCCCACTGCTATTTATGATGTGTTTATGACAAAGCTGATGGTTTTCAAAATAGTTTTTAAATTATTAATTAATAATTAATTATTATTTTAAAATGTAACATTTTGAAAGGGCTGATCCTTTAAACTACTCTTACAGACTATTAGTTTTTGTGATTTATTTTTTGGAACCCTGCAGTGTGACTCAACAGCCACTTTAATTTTACAAAGAACAGCAACATGTTTATTAAAGGGGTCATGAAGGTTTTACATCATAAACATCATAATGAATAAGTAATTTTTTTACCTATTTTCTACCCTGGTTTTGAAAACTCCTGAAATGCTCGGTTTTTATGGATGTGCCGCATTAAAGACTTTAAAGTAAACGCCCACTGCTATGATTGGATAACAGTTTTGCAAATTATAATGAGCTTCAACTCCCCCTTCAGTACACTTTTTTTTGTTGTTGAAAACTTCTAATGTGGAAAAATGTCAAATGGAATGATTCACCCATACATGTTCGACCCAGAGTCTGATCCCGAATCACAGGGGAATAAAACAAAAACAACTCAAATACAAAGGGTACTCAAGCTTTGACAACGTGGTAAGTTATTGTTAATTATGTTTAGTTAGCCACGTACACATAATCAGCAGATATCAAACTATCTGTAAAAAATAAATACCATCACATATGAAAAACTTTTTTTACTCACATACGGTAAATGTGTTGCACCATTCCTGTTGGATCTAATATAGAAGGCACAGAACTGTTTTTTAATCTCTTTTTAATCTTTTTGTCTGCAAATCCAATCTCTTGTTTGCAAAAGAATCTGCAGTGAAATCGCACAAAGTCTTACCCACGTGAGCTGAAACTTCAGTGAAAATAACGTTTAATCATGCATTTCTAATATTGAAATCCGAAGGAAGTTTATGCAGCGACTGTGTTCTTCCACAACCAGGCACTGCACAATATTTTGTAATCTTCAACGGCATGTTTATTGCTTGGTAGCTTGATCCAGTTTAGCGCTAGACTGGGTAAACCCAGCCTGATCTGCCGGCGATTTGATTTCGCCCTGCAACTCAGTCTGGAAACCTGCACATTAATTTCAACTGCTTCGGTTACACACTGCAGGGACCAATCACAGTCTAGCTTATCCACCTGGTACACTTTTGGCGGGTTTAACACAGTGACAGATAGAGAACCGATTGATTGAATTACTATCCAATTGCGTAGAGTGTTATTTGAATAATGCCACACTCTTAGAAGAAAAGATTCTATCGGCGCTACATATTTGGAACCCCTAAAAGGTTCTATTTAGAAGTATAGTTGAGTATACTCCAAAGAACCTTTTATGCTAAAAAGGTCTATAATGACAAGAAAGAACCCTTTTGGCACTTAAACATGGTTCTATATAGAACACTGCAAAAAATAAATTTCTTATTTAGTATTTTTGTCTTGTTTCTAGTCTAAATATCTAAAAATTATTACATTAAGAAACAATTAGACAAGTAAAAATTATTGTCTTGTTTTGGGAAAAAATAACTCAAAATTAAGAGAGTTTTTGCTTTAAAAAAAGCTAAATAATCTGCCAATGGGGTAAGTGAATTTTAAATTATTTTATTCCAAAACAAGACAATTACTTTTGCTTGTCTACTAAATACTTCTTGTTTTAAAGGGATCCCCTGGTGTTGAGACTTGTATGGCTTAATATAACATAAATGATGTCTCTTACTGAATTATGTGGTAGAAAACCCATGAAAGATCTACGTTATTTAAAAAATCGATTTTATATTTGGACCATGGGTGGCGCCATTTTGTTTGCGTTCTAGGTTGATGACGTTGAGTGGTTGAACTCCTCAATCAGCTGGCATTACCCGTAGCTATTTTTACCACAACGCAACTCGAAAATTGTTTCAGAGTTAAACAAAACCAATGAATTGCTTTGTAATTGTACTTAAAACACACTCAAACATACATGTGCACACAAACTCACCTACACAAGTCACAAACAGATCGGCACACACACCTGACAGACTGCTCTCTCAATCGCATGCATCATCACCAAAACATCCTGCCTCTCTTCCTCACGTTACCTTATCCCATCGTCCTACCTAGATATTTCCCTCTGCTGGTTACATTAGGCATTACAGTTAATCTACTGCATATCAACAGTCTACCTAGGATATCAACACAGGGAATAGATTGAGGGTTATGTATGCGCGCACGCAGTGCGTGTGTGTGTGTGTGTGTGTGTGTGTGTGTGTGTGTGTGTGTGTGTGTGTGTGTGTGTGTTCGCGCCGATCTGTTGGGGTGTGTGTGAGTCTGTGAGAGAGAGAGAGTTTGTGTGCACATGTATGTTTGAGTGCGTGAAGTCGGACAGCTGTTTGTAAATCGGCTGTACACTCGTTATTGCGGTGAACGTGAGACTGAATGACTGCACTCGAACATGTCCACTATGGTGTCGGACAACACTACAAATGGCCGTCCCTTCAAATAATGCCCTATTTAAGGGTATAGGGTCGATTTCAGATTCAGCCCCTGTCGTGGAGACTGAGCAGCCCAACATCTCGATTGAAACAGAGCAGTCTGTCGTGTGCGCGCCCGCCGATCTGTTTGTGACTTGTGTAGGTGAGTTTGTGTGCACATGTATGTTTGAGTGTGTTTTAAGTACAATTACAAAGGAATTCATTGGTTTTGTTAAACTCTGAAACAATTTTCGAGTTGCGTTGTGGTAAAAATAGCTACGGGTAACGCCAGCTGATTGAGGAGTTCAACCATTCTACGTCATCAACCTGGAACGCAAACAAAATGGCGCCGCCCATGGTCCAAATATAAAATCGATTTTTAAAATAACGTAGATATTTCATGGGTTTTCTACTACATAATTCAGTAAGAGACATCATTTATGTTATATTAAGCCATACAAGTCTCAACACCAGGGGATCCCTTTAAGAATTTTTAGATGTTTGGACTAGAAACAAGACAAAAATACTAAGTAAGAAAAGCATTTTTTGCAGTGAACCTTTTAGGGGTTCCAAATACGTAGCAGCGATATAACCTTTTAATGTTCTATATAGAACCCTTTCTTCTAAGAGTGTTGATCACACCTCTTGTGCAGTAGAAAATACAGAGCTTCAATCTTAAATTGAGCTTGGTCTGGTGATAACCAGACAAGTTTAGCGCCACAAAGGCCTATGTTATTTATCCATTACATTTTATGCGCAAATCGGTGGGCGGGGCCTACAGGATTAGGCGTTCTTCATCTGTTAAGGTAGTGTTTCGCTGCTCTCTGATGCAGTCAATTAAAGCTTTGTTTGACTAACAAGGATGTTTTCATCTCTGAAACTTAGAGGATATTCTTATTTTACACTGACCTTTTATATATCTAAAGAAAAAGTTGATTTCTCAAAGCATGACCCCTTTAACTAAAGTATTTAGTTTAGTTTATTAGAAAATAATTTCAAATTCGAAATAATTTCAAACTATGACAAATAATTGAATAGCTATACAGCTGATTTAAAATAAAATATAAATAACAGTTAAGTAAATGATGACAGAATATTCATATTTGACTGAACAATCCCAATTACTATTTTAAAGTATAGTGGATTTTCCATTTTACAACTCATCCCTGATCTTTCCTTTATATAAAAACGAGTATCATAAAAAAGGAGGTTTTCTGTGCCAGTACAGATAAAAAATTACATAAAACAAAGTCTCTTTTTTATAGGAAGGAGGAAAAAGTAGTTTTATGTCACTAGGTAACATCTTTGCCAGAGCAAGGCGTCCTTTGATCCTGACATTTAATAGAAATCACAGTGAGCAGGTAATGTTAACAGACTGGCTCGGCTGTTAGCGAGAGGATGTGAGGTGTGCCAGGGTAAGCCATCCGTTACACAGACAGTTCAGTCTGACAAGCAGCCCACAGAAGTGTGACTACAGCCTTCATATTAAAGCCGACCTGAACAATCACCACCACAACATGACAAACCCATGAAATTCTCTCTGCGACATATGGGAGACGGTTGCATCGGTTTTGATAAGTGGTACAATTATATAACATGTCCGGCGTTGGCATTTCCCTCACGTCAAGGATTTACGCTGCAGAATATCGCCTTTATGAGGTCATAAAAAAAAGAGACAGGCAGAAATAAACAAGTCCATTTATACGTACTAAAAACAGGCATAAATATGTATGCCTTTGAAACGTTCATCAGTGATTAAATGCCGACCTTCACTGACACGACATAGAATGCAGCATAAACTGCAAATTTTACAAAGCAATAATTCACATAACAACTGTGCATATAATATGGCTATGACCTGAATAATACACACAAAACAGAGAGAAAAAACAACTCTGAAGAACTCAAAATGACCTTCCGCAATTATTGCAGATAATATCGCGCATCGTCTTCTTTTAATTGCAGTTCCGCTCTCAGAGCTGCACTTAAAGCGTATCTGTTCCACTGCCTGCATCTGAGCAGATTCTATCAAGATAAATGTATAAACTCGAGGGCTATGACAGTATGAAGTGGAGAAATTAAAGTCGTACACTCTGTTCAAGCGTTTTTCCTCTCACTATACCCATCAAAGTCTTAAACTAACATTGGCAATGAGTGCTTAAGTGGAAATAAAGACTCAGTATTGCTTCTGACAGCCAAAATAAAATGCGACTCGCATGAGAGTGGCATGATCCGACGTGCTGACTATTTCGGATGTCACGTAAGATACACCCTATTAAACTTGGCCGCAGAATTCAATAAGGCTCTTGGTGGTTTTATGTGATATGAATCAGCACTGATAGCAATGCAATGATTTATGGATAATGTGTTTTGGAATGCTTGGCAGTCGCTGCATGCATCTGTCTACCATCTGCGTGCTTCTCCATAAAAGAGAATGAGTTAGCTTGCTCCGCTGCGCAAACCCGAGGAGGCCCGTCGGTTGAAACGGTTAAAAATAAGCAAACACGGACTATTCTCGGTAGGATAGCTTGAAGGCCGCAGAGGGGGTATCGGAAGCTTTGTCAGAATGAGCCAACACAAATTCATCAATCCTTGAACAAACATCATCCTTCAAAAAGCTCCGGCGCTTCTGAGGGCTGTGTGGCTAACAGGAACGCTGCGTTTCAAGTAACATAAATAGTTATCTGAACAATAACATAACTTGTAAATGATTGTGGATATTTTGTTATTTGCCATACCAAAAGGGATAGTCTACCAAAACATGAACACAGTTCTTCTGCTGAGCACAAAACAAGACACAAGATATTTAGAAGAATGTTGGTAACCAAAGTGTTTCAGTTCCTGTTGACTTCCATTGTATTTTACTGGAAATCAGGGCTTGACATTATCATCCACCAACCTGCCAAATGCAGGTGGATTTCAGCAGTAGCGTGTAACACATCCATATAAAACGCATTTTATATAAAATATATACATTTTTCAATTGCAGTCTTTTATAAAGGTATCTAAAATAACAAACTAAGTGCAATGTAGTGTTGTCAAAAACAGATTTTTTCAATACATATCGATACTGAAATAGGCTATCTGAAACACTTCCAAAATTAACCCGCCTCCCCTCACTCATTTGTTTTGTTTGCTCCGGATGAACATTTTTGGTGTTACAGGGCTTGAATTTTGGCGTGGAATTTTACCTATTGCGCATAGTTTTACTCATTCCCGCAGATTTTGTGCATGCCCAAAGTGCGTGCACATAAAGCCAACTCATACTAAATTGAGGGTTTTTTATGCTGCTTATTATGCTAACACAATTAAATACACACAAAATAATTCCAGTGTAGGTAAATATTCACATAAACTGAAAATGAGAAAGAAAATGCATGTGTAACAGTATAATTTGTCTGTGCGTCAGGTCTTAAAGTGATAGCAGCCTAAAATACCTGTTGCCAGTTGAGATAATATTAAAATATCTATATGGAAGTTTTCCCCATAGTATCAATGTCAAAATTGTGGCCAGTGAAAATGCTGAGTGGCTAGTAACTTTGGAAAGCCACTAGCCACAGGCAGGTAAGCAAAAAAATATTAATGTCAAGCCCTGGTGGAAGTGAATAGGTACTGACACGGTTTCGTTTACAGCATTCTTCAAAATATGTTTGTGTGTGTGTGTGTTCCATAGAATAAAGTACCACAGATCGGGAATTAAATGAGAGTGAGTAAATGATGACAGAAATTGCATTATTTATTTATTTATTTATATATATATTTTTTGCAATGAAGTTGAACTCTCTCTTTAAATGTAAAGCTAAATTGAATAGAATCTGGAGAAAATGTTATCTAGGTTAGCAACACATACGTGAGCAGGCCATAGAGGCAGGATCCTCTTCTGCACGGAAGAAGTTTTTCTCGCAGCCGCAGTGGATGGAGCCCTCTTGGTGCGTGTAGCTGTGTGGAGGACACTTGGAGCACTTGACGTTCCCGGAGGAGGCCTTATAAAAGCCGGGCCGGCAGGCTGTGGAGACAACAACGGGAGGGAAGACAAATTAGGATGCTGGGAGACTCTAGCCAACAGGACCATTCATTACCCCATTACTATGCTGCCACTTTTAATGGAGCGAATCATTTCACATGACCATATGCATCGGTGGACACAATGGAAAGACATTTAATCATCTGCATGGACTTAAACAAACTAATAGCTGTACCAACAGCGCTGAGATGTGCGTATGGTCGGCCACACGCATATGCAAGAGAACATTATGATCTCATAGGAAAGAAATATTGTTTCTGAACGGCAACTAGTCCAAGTGAAGACTGTTTCTTAGTTCTCACAAGTGTCTCCTCAAGAGATTTAGAAGATATCTCAACAATGTCTTCAACTTTGATCAGATTTGCCAAGTCTGAAGTCTCAATATGAACTCAAACTTTTTTCATCAATTTTCATGACTAAATTATCCAAGCTGTGCTATTCATATTCACTGTATTGTTTCTTACTATGTCTCTATTTGTTCAGATGTTATTTGTTCAGAAACGCATCAAATTTATACTGAAAATTACTTGAATACACAATTTCTATTATTAACATTTTATTGTTATTTTATTATTTTTGTTACGTTTTTTACGTCGGTGTGATATAACTGTCCTGATGTCACGAGGAATAAACAATTAAAATAATGAAATTCTTAGAAAAGACAGAAACAGGAAATGATCCTCATGACTGTACAATACTGTTCAGAAGTCTGGGGTCAGTAAGATTTTTAAAAAATATATATTTAAAAAAATATATTGTCATATGATCCATAATAAATCACTTTAATACTAATTTGGTGCTCAAGGAACATTTCTTATTATCTTCTTAAGTTCAAAAAGCTCATGTCTCACTTGATAGATCTCACCGTTCAATTTTCAAAGAAAAAAGACTTTGATCATGTTTGGAGGTTCTTGTGCTACACAGTGATGCAACTGATTCGTTTATTGTGTTATTATACATACTTGGCATGATGACTATGAGAAAGTATATGACAGATCATAAAATCAAATTTAGGCTTGTTCACAATCATACATTTGGGCCAAATTTTGTGATTATATTTTGTTATGACATTCGGAGACCTCTTCAAACTATTGATCCAAGTGTTTTACTGAACACAATCTAGCTAAAATTTATAATTTATTTAAGGCTGAAATGTTGCACATATATGTTACAAGCAGAGTATTTATCATAATGTACTTTAAATAACTTTAAAACATTACAATTAATGTCAGAAAGATATCAGCTCTGCTGATAAATACCAGGAGTGATGTTGTACAATGAGGACGCTGTCACTTCGCTGGAAATAAAGTCACTGTCCTTACCAGTGCCGGAATTTATTTACATGATATACTGATTCATGAGCTCGGGAGCTGATTGAGACACACCCAGAGTGAAGGTGAGGAACTTAATTACACATGGTGATGAACTAATGACGAACAGCTGTGATGATTTGTGTCCATGGAAACAGATGAGAGGCGGGAAACAAAGACAAAGAACACAGGTGACTGATGAAAACAAAACTAAAAGTCCATGAAAACGAAACTAACTGACTATAAGTGTAATAACTACAAATAATATATGTCATATCCTAAGTCATTTTAGGAGGAACATTTTTATGTTTAAAGTTCAAAGTTTAAGTTTAAATTAAATATAATTGGAAAACCTTTTCAAAGCATTTCAAAGGATAAAGTCATAGATATGTGATAAAGTATGGTTAAAAATACTTAAAGTCTCCTTTAATGTCATATTCAGTGACTGTTTCATGAATTATGCAAATACACCTCTTATAATGAAAAAAAAAAAAACTGCTATTAAAGTGTACTCATCAGCTCATCCATCCCTATTCATGAGAATCCCATTCCATTATCCATAATGAAGAGGGAAAATCATGATGAGCTGGCTAATTACTAGGGCTCTCACACATCTGTATTCCACTCCCCAAGTTTGCAGGTTCAATACCTGATACAGTTGCTGAACCAAAGCTTCAAGTCAGCACCGTCTTCCTAGAATCAATTGAATTCTACTCCAGGGCAAGAAAACCAAAGGGGCTTTATTATTATAGAAGCAGCAAGGTCAGGCTCTTCCCTGGGAATACAGCAGAAAACCATCTTACCATTTAATAAATCCTATCTTGGGTGGGATGCATGCATCCACTTCCAACATATCAGTTATGTTTATTATGTTTATTATCTCACAGTCGACATTCCCACCACTTCAGCACACCTACATGCCTGTTGTTTCTCCTGAGAGGTTTTCTTATGCATAGTGTGAACAGAGAACGGCATGGAAAGTATCTGTGATGCATGAGAATGCAGGTTTACATTAACCTGTTTCTCCTCTGAGACTCTCCATTAGGGACTGCACAAAATGAAGCTGATGTAAAGAAGAAAGAAAAAAAAAGAAGTGCTCTTAATACCGTTTGTTACAGGAAATCTAATCCGACATACTTTTACCCTTGCAAATCAGAAAACACAGAGTCCCAAATGTGATAAAAACACACCTGTGTGGTCAGGACCACAGAGGAACATTTTATAACGCAGAGGTGGCTTTTTCAGACATTTAAAAAATGAATTTATTTACTTTAGATTAGGTCAAATTAATATAGATTTAAATTTGAATTATCTTTAAACGTAAACTAATTATTCTCATGACAGTCCAACTTAATTAAATAAATTTACTAATGTATATTTAATACAGCTGGTGCTATTTTTTATTTATATTCATTTATTAGCTTAATAATCAGAACCAGCATTAATCTCTTGAGCAATTTGAGCTACAGTAGCTCGTCTGTTTGATCGGACCACACGGGCCAGCCTTTGCTCCCCACGTGCATCAATGAGCCTTGGCCACCCATGACCCTGTCACCAGTTCACCACTGTTCCTTCCTTGGACTACTTTTGATAGAAACTGACCACTACAAACACTACTTTTTTATTTTGTTTTTTTGAGTATATCTCAGAGACACAGTGGGGTTCTTTGTTAATTTTTTCATTTGTCTTTATATTTTTCTCTTAAAAATCCTAGTGAAAATATTCTCATTGTTAACTAAAACTATTGCTACCATTAAATATATATATATATATATATATATATATATATATATATATATATATATATATATATATATATATATATATATATATATATATATATATATATATATATATATATATATATATATATATATATATATATATATTAATAGAATAATAATAAAATAAAAATACCAAAATAACACAGGTGAGAATTACAATAGATCTAAATGAGAGCCTTGTTGGCATACAGTATGAATATGTAGCCTCTTATGTGGACAGTCTCACATCATTTGATTTAAAATTTTGATTGCATACTTCAGTAGACAAATCTGAGCACAGTGCGAGTCATGGTTGAGATCTCATCTGTTAGATAAAAATGTGTAAAAAAAAAAAAATGTTGTTGGTCAGAGAAAGAAAATAACATTTTGACGACCTTGACAAGCAATGACCGTTACTTATAAATAGAAATAAATTACACAGGCCAAAAATAAACAAAGGAGATGCAAGACAAAGTGTCTCTTGGGTCAGTGAAGCAGGTGATGATGGAGAGAAAGGTGCCCCACTTTCAGTCACGAGAGCTCTTGTACTTGACAGCTCTTTAATAGAAGCCTAGGAAACCAATGGCTCTCGACAACATCATCCTCTCATCTCACCAAACTCTCATACTGCATTGAAAGGCTATGAATGACATTACCCAAAGCTGTGCCTGTGCTTCCTCCACGTAATCCAAACGCCTCAGATGTACAGGGGAGAGTTGAGTGTAGGGATGATGTATAAGTTTGTGTGTCTAACACGACGTGCTGAGGTGGAAGCGCTTTGTGTGTGTGAGCGAGACTGAGCTCGGGGGCTGTTATTGATTACACGTGTGCTGCGAGGAGACGTTGGGGCTCACTCCCGGGCTAACAGGCACGGGGAAGGGAGTGAGATCGCTACAGAGGGGCGCGGAGGTGATTTCTCATCCAGGCCTCCCAGCACACACTCCATATGCACTTGCTCTTAACAAGAACACACACATGCTCTCCCAAGAGCGACCGTTAATAAGGATATGAGAGATGATCTTATTACTTTGTCGATCTTTTCTTCGCTATCTTGATGATGTTTGATGGTGGGACGGTCGAGTAAAAACAAAGAACTGTGAAATAAACCTAACCCTAGGATAGAAAAATCCATTGTTTTATCAATAAAATGAAGAGCAAATGGGCCAAAATTTTCAGAAGAGATCTCAACAATAGCCGCTTTTTCACTGTTGGGCCAAACCATTCTCATTGCTTAACTGTTCTCTGCTGATCCAGCCCAGCCATTTTCCACTACACTCTCAGAAAAAAAAGGTACAGTTCACTGTACTGGGGCGGCACCCTAAGGTACAAAAGTGAAAAGGTAAATCTTTGTACCTTACTCACCCCAAAATGGTACATATTAGTACCCTAAAAGGTACATTTAAGAGTGCAAATTAGTACCTTAAAGGTACATAGTAGAACCGTAAAGGTATATATAAGTACCTTTTCGGTTTTGTACCTTAGGGTACTGCCCCAGTGACAGAAATGTACCTTTTTTTCTGACAGTGTATGGGGCTGATAACAGAGCTCTTCTGAATGTATTACAAATGCATCAGTCATTTTTTGATGTTTTTATTCCCTTTCTAGACATGGACCGTATAGTGTGCATACACTTTCATACGCTCTCTGACTACATATAAAATATCTTAAACTGTGTCTGAAGATGAACGGAGGTCTTACGGGTGTGGAACGACAATAGGGTGAGTCATTAATGACATCAATTTCATTTTGGGGTGAACTAACCCTTTAATTAAAAGTTGTCAGTGGTTCATAAGATCATTTAGAAAGTATAAGTAAATGATGATTAAAATATATGTTTATTAACATTTTATAAATTTTATGACTAATAAACTCTAAATGTACATTTTATACATATTATTACACATAAAGAAATAGTTTCTCAGTGTGTTAATAAATGCTTTATTAACATGTATTCCTACTGTAATTCATGATTCATTCTGGAAGTTTTAGTAGTTGTCAGTTAACCATTTTTTGTAAGCTAATGTAAAGTGAGGACTATTTATGCATTGTAAAGCTTTCACAAAAGAGATTTAAAGGCTGTTTAAAAACAGGCACTCCTTTTTTTTCTTTTTTTTTAAACAAAAACTCACTTAATTGTGGTCAAACAGAGAAAATAAGACGTAATAAGACAAAACAGATATCTTCATTACATTATCTGAACAATGAATCTGAATCCTGTGGGAAGGGGTAGCTATGTGATAAAATACACACACAAAAAAATGTTCCTCTGGGCTACAGGATAGAAAGCTGAAAAGACTCTTGTGTCATTGGTAACTGGTGATATGATATAAGGACAGACCTCCTTGTGACTAAAAAGGATCCTATCAATCAATAGAAGCATAATGTGATGACATGACGGTAAGTGCTGGCTAGATTCACTTACGGTAGTGTCTTTATACAGTAGCTGGCAGTGAGGGAGAGGATACAAGGAACAAATGCATTCATTCAGCACCCCCTGTTCAAACTAATTGCCTGTGAAACTGTATCTGACTCGTTGGCCCTCAAAAGAAAAGCCCATAGTAGATGTCCCTCCCCTGGGGAGACCAGAACAAAGTCCTCAAAGGTCAGATTCTCATTCCCGTTATCACTTACAAAATTCCCGATGTAAAAGATGTATGAGATAATGAAAACAGGAATTTTAAAATATAGTTCTAGTAAAAACACATTTTATACACAGAAGAAGAAGAATAGATAGATTTATGGAATCAATTATGAATCAGTTATCAAGTACTGAATCCTTAACATTGAATATTAATGCAACAGCATAAGAAACCATCATGTATAATTAAAAAGCAATCCATTTGTATCCATCCCAAATCAGAAGATGTTTTTGTCCTTTTCTACTTGGAAAGCAGAGCTTGGTTCATTTCCAGAAAAGTTGCATGTATAAAGTTTAAAATGAAGGTTATTTTGAGTTGAAAACCACTAAGCGAGCATCATGGGAAAAGCCCAAAACCCAATTAAAGTGCATGCATGGGTTTCATTTACACTGCTAATTCAATCACTGCCAACACTGACACCTCTAGAGCTCTCCGTTCAAATGACCTCTGACCTTGATCAATGCCTGCTTGGCACTCCTGCACAGCCAGAGGCCTGACAGTGCCTCTCTAAGCATATTCACATTGCATGACAAATCTAGTTTGTGGTCTGAAAGTTTTAAGCCACAACGGACTAAATAAAGTTTCAGAGTTTACACATCTTGTAAACATGCTAAAAAGTTACATGTGATCATGTGTTGAGGATAAACAAACACAGCAATACACAAACAAATTCCTCAGCACAACTGCACAATTAAACACACATTCGTAAATCACAGATTCACATATGTGTCCGAATTGTGTTCGTATAAGCAACCTCTCTTCACTCAGTGGTCCATTTGTAACCGCGGCCACTTAGGAGAGCTCAGCTGTAGCACTCAGAGAGGCCTGAAATGTGATCAGTGCTCTTCTGTTTGTCCTGGAACCTCTACAATGGCGCTCTCAGAGGAGAATGAGGCCGCCTCTCCTTGAATCAATACACGCTGCCTTGTAAACAACACCAATGACACCACCGAAATACCCCATTTCATGGAGCTTTTTATATAAAAAAGGATTCAAGAACACATATTTGGCCAAGGACATTGATGCCATATCATCACCTGCATGCTTGTTGTTCCTAAACTGACCTAGTTTAACTAAATTTTTATTTTTTATTTTTTTGCATATAGATACTTTAACTTTTTTTGGTAAATGAAATAAAACTGAAATAAATAAATTAATAAATATTAGATGAAAAAAATTATAAATAAGTTTAAAGGTCCCGTTCTTTGCGTGTTTTCGAAGATTTTCTATATGTTTACAGTGTGCAGTGTGCATGAGTTCATGTTTTGCGTGTAAAAAATGTACTTATGTACACCGCTGTTTTCTCTGTCCTAAAAACGGGCAGATGATTTCCTTGTTCTATGAAGTCCCTCCTTCAGAAAAAAGTAATGAGTTCTGATTGGGTCAGCGCGTACCGTGTTGTGATTGGACAGCAGCTTAGCGCACTTTGCCCAAAAGGTCCCGCCTCTTACCATAACGGGGAGATGCAAGCGCTGAATGCGCGCTCTTCTCCATGTGGCAGAGCAACAAGACCACGCCCCTATTTTGCGTGTACTTGTGGGCGGAGGGTTAGTCAACAAAGGTTCTAGTGACGTCATTCCTGCAGGAAGTGCAGGGGTGTAGTCCAAACCGGCCGTTCGCTGTAGGCTTTGAAAGGGAACTTCTGTTAAATAAAATATCTCGCCTGGCATTGAACTTTGAGCTTTATCATTTTACAGGTATTATTTATGCTCTAACAGCAATATTTCACAATAACTAAAGTTTGAAAGATGGAATCGCGAAGAACAGGACCTTTAAGAAATATTTAATATAATAATTAAATAATTAAATATGAAAAAAGCAAAGTACATGTGGCAAGGGGGGCGTGGTTCAGCGAGGTCTGCAGCGGGAGAGAGAGCCGCGGGACAAGCGGTAAGTGAGTGGATTGGAAGCAGATTAATAACACCTGTCTCTTGTTCTAGTAATGAGCGCGGAGAGGGAATAAAACCTCGGTGGAACCGGAGATCAAGGAGAGAGAGAGATCGGACGGTTGATACGAGCGCACAGAGACTGAGTTACCGGAAGCCGGAAGTGCCGACCCGGAAGTAATCGAGCGTCTATGAGAATCCACACCGCAGTGTGTGTTGTGAAGTTTATTACAAGTTTTGAGTTATAAATAAAGAAAGTATCAACCGTCCAGCCGACCCCCGTGTCCTCTTCCTTCCTTCCATTATCGAACTTACTACAGTGGTGCCGAAACCCGGGAAGGAAGTAGGACCGCGCCGCCGCCATGACAACACCAACGCCCTCCGCCACGCCGTTTGCGGACATCATCACCGCTCTCGCGGCCCTCCACCAGGAACAACACCAGTCCATGCTGGACCTGCGGGCGGACCAGGAGCGCCGTTTCGAGGCCATCGTCCGCGGCCAGCAAGAGGACCGCGAGAGGTTCCGGAGCTGGACAGCCCGGGAGGTTTGCACCGAAGCCGCCGGGCTCGCCAGCGCACCGGTCCACGTGCCCCTACATAAGATGGGGCCACAGGACGATCCCGAGGCCTTCATCGAACTGTTCCAGAAGGCAGCGGAGGCCTGCGGGTGGCCCCGGGCACAGTGGCCGGTGCGCCTCATACCACTGCTCACGGGAGAAGCCCAGGCGGCCGCTCAACAACTGCCGGTGGCGAACCTCCTGGATTATGAAGACCTAAAGAGGGCCATCATCCAGCGGGTCGGCCGGACCCCCGAGCAGCATCGACAGCGGTTCCGCTCGCTGGCGTGGGGTGAGGCCGGTCGGCCCTTCGCGATGGCCCAACAGCTCCGGGACGAGTGCCGCAAATGGCTATTGGCCGGTGGAAGCGACGTGGACCACATCGTCGATCTGGTGGTACTGGAGCAGTTCATCGCTCGGCTCCCCAGGAAGACCGCCGAGTGGGTCCAGTGCCACCGGCCCACGTCGCTGACGACGGCCATCAACCTGGCGGAGGACCATCTGGTGGCGTGCCCGGGGGTCGGCGAGCCCCTACTAACTTCTCCCTCTCTCTCTCCCCCCTCTGTCTCTCCTTCTCGCCCTGTCCCTCTCCCTAGGTCCCGCCCTCCAGGGCCCCCTCGTATTCCCCCCAGAGGTCGGGGTGGAATGGGCCCAGGGCAATACGGGAGTTCGAGGGCCCCGCCCAGGGGGGCGGGGCTGCTGGGGTCGGGCGGGGATAACGGTTCCGGTTCCACCCCCCCTCCGCGCTCATTTTCCAATCCACTCCCCGCCGCAGGGGCGGCGGGCAGGCCTGGGCTGGCCTGCTGGCGGTGCGGCGACCCGGACCATTTTGTGGACCGATGTCCGATGATGGACGTCGGGACAATGATCCGGGTCCCGGACTTCCAGCGGACCACCCCTGATCAAGCAGGAGAGTACCAAATTCCTGTGAGTATCAAGGGGGGTACATATCAGGCCTTGGTGGATTCCGGCTGTAACCAAACCTCGATCCATCAAAGCCTGATGCAACCGGGGGCATTGGATACAAGCCGCATGGTTAAGGTGCGGTGTGTGCACGGGGATGTGGTGGAATATCCGGTTGTCCCAGTCACGATACAGTTTAGGGGAGAAAATCATAGTGTTGAGGTGGCGGTTAGTCCCCACCTCCGGCATCCGCTAATTCTGGGGACAAATTGGCCCGCCTTTCCGGCATTATTGGGGTCGTTATGCGCGGATGCCGCTTGGGAGAACAAGGCTAGGAACGGGGCGATGCGAGTGCAGGTTGGCGAGACTGATGCGGGGCCCTCAGGAACCGCTTCAGAGGAAACGAGCGGGGTCGAGAGACTGATTCTCTCGGACCGCGATGACTTCCCTCTGGAGCAGTCCCAAGATGAGACTCTAAAACATGCTTTCCAACAGGTCCGCACTATCGACGGTCAGTCCCTTCAACCCGCCTTGCCCGTCACGTATCCTTATTTTGCCATAATTAAGGATAGGTTGTATCGAGTGACCCAAGACGCTCAGACAAAAGTGGATACAACCCAGTTGTTAGTACCAAAGAGCCGCCGGGAAATGCTTTTCCAGGCGGCTCACTCTAACCCAATGGCGGGCCACCTGGGACAGGCGGCCACGCTGAATCGTTTAATGACCCGATTTTTTTGGCCAGGCATTCACGACAATGTGCGCAGGTGGTGCGCGTCTTGTCCTGAATGTCAGTTGGTGAATCCCCTGGCCTCCCCAAAAGCGCCATTGCGCCCCCTTCCATTAATGCAGGTCCCCTTCGAGAGAATTGCGATGGACCTCATCGGGCCATTAGAGCGATCCGCACGCGGACATCGTTTTGCGCTAGTTATCGTGGACTACGCAACACGATATCCGGAAGCAGTGGCTCTCCGCAACATCTCGGCGAAGAGTGTTGCGGACGCACTGTTTCGTTTAATCTCCCGAGTGGGGATTCCGAAGGAAATCCTCACTGATCAAGGCACGGCGTTTATGTCACGCACGTTAAGCGAATTATACGGGTTATTGGGCATCAAATCGATTCGGACAAGCGTCTATCACCCACAAACAGACGGCTTGGTCGAACGATTTAATCGCACTCTTAAATCCATGATCCGTAAATTCGTACAGGAAGACGCCAAAAATTGGGATCGGTGGTTAGAACCCCTCTTATTCGCTGTGCGAGAGGTCCCGCAAGCCTCCACGGGGTTTTCCCCCTTCGAGCTTCTCTACGGACGACAGCCCCGTGGGGTGCTGGACGTCCTACGAGAAACTTGGGAGGAGGGGCCTTCTTTGGCCAAAAACGAAATTCAATATGTGCTGGACTTGCGAACAAAACTCCACACCTTGGGGCGGCTATCTAGGGAGAATTTGTTGCAAGCCCAGGACCGCCAAAGCCGGTCGTATAACAGGGGTACGAGACTACGCAAATTCACACCGGGAGAGAAAGTGCTTGTATTACTCCCGACATCGAGCTCTAAATTAATGTCGAAATGGCAGGGGCCGTTTGAGGTCGCTCGACAGGTTGGAGATCTCGATTATGAAGTGATACGGTCCGATAGGAACGGAGCACGGCAAATATATCACCTCAATCTCCTGAAGAAATGGAATGAGGTCGAATCAGTGTTGTTGGCGACGGTGATCGGGGGAGAGGATGATCTCGGGCCAGAGGCGAGCATCAAAGCACAATCGGTCGCACTGGCCCCTGGGGGAGATCACCTCTCACCGTCCCAACTCACTGATCTTTCAAAACTACAGGCGGAATTCGCCGACGTGTTCTCGCCACTACCGGGCCGTACCGACTTAATTCAGCACCATATCGAGACCGAGCCGGGCGTGGTAGTTCGCAGCCGGCCGTATCGTTTACCTGAACACAAAAAAAAAGTAGTTCAGGAAGAATTAGGGGCAATGCTCGATATGGGAGTAATAGAGGAGTCCAACAGTGACTGGGCGAGCCCGATCGTTTTGGTCCCTAAAACCGACGGCTCGGTCAGGTTCTGTGTGGACTACCGCAAGGTGAACGCAGTGTCGAAATTCGACGCGTATCCAATGCCGCGGGTTGACGAGTTGCTTGATCGGCTGGGCACGGCTCGATTTTATTCGACATTGGACTTAACGAAGGGCTATTGGCAGATCCCCTTGTCTCCATTGTCCAAAGAAAAAACAGCCTTCACCACGCCGTTCGGATTGCACCAATTCGTCACGCTTCCCTTCGGTTTGTTCGGGGCACCCGCTACCTTTCAGCGCCTCATGGACAGGATTTTGCGTCCCCATGCCGCATATGCTGCTGCCTACCTGGACGACATCGTGATTTACAGTCACGATTGGCAGCGGCATATGCAACATGTCCGGGCGGTCTTGAGGTCGTTGAGGGGAGCGGGGCTCACGGCCAACCCGAAGAAGTGTGCAATTGGGCGGGTGGAGGTAAGGTATCTGGGCTTCCACTTGGGTCATGGACAGGTGCGTCCCCAAATTGATAAGACCGCCGCAATTGCGACCTGCCCGAGGCCCAAGACCAAAAAGGAGGTAAGGCAGTTCTTGGGGCTGGCGGGATATTATAGACGGTTTATACCAAATTATTCGGACCTCACCAGCCCCCTGACTGACCTTACTAAAAAGGGGCTACCAGATACGGTCCAATGGACGGAGCCGTGCCAGCAGGCCTTCACCCGAGTTAAGGCTGCTCTATGTGGCGGGCCGCTTTTACACTCCCCTGACTTTTCTCTCCCTTTTCTGTTGCAGACTGACGCGTCGGACAGGGGGCTGGGCGCAGTCCTGGCCCAGGAGGTGGAGGGGGGAGAGCGGCCGGTGCTGTACATTAGCCGTAAGCTCTCGAAGAGAGAGGCTAAGTACAGCACCATCGAAAAGGAGTGCCTTGCCATCAGGTGGGCCGTTCTCACCCTCCGCTACTACCTTCTGGGGCGGGAGTTCACCCTCTGTTCGGACCACGCTCCTCTCCAATGGCTCCACCGCATGAAGGATACCAACGCGCGGATCACCCGTTGGTATCTAGCTCTTCAGCCTTTTAAGTTCCAGGTGGTCCACAGGCCGGGTGCTCAGATGGCTGTGGCCGATTTCCTCTCCAGAAATGGGGGGGGGGGGGGGGGGGCTGCAGGCCGGACGGCTCCCCGGCCTGAGTCGGGCGGTGGGGGTATGTGGCAAGGGGGGCGTGGTTCAGCGAGGTCTGCAGCGGGAGAGAGAGCCGCGGGACAAGCGGTAAGTGAGTGGATTGGAAGCAGATTAATAACACCTGTCTCTTGTTCTAGTAATGAGCGCGGAGAGGGAATAAAACCTCGGTGGAACCGGAGATCAAGGAGAGAGAGAGATCGGACGGTTGATACGAGCGCACAGAGACTGAGTTACCGGAAGCCGGAAGTGCCGACCCGGAAGTAATCGAGCGTCTATGAGAATCCACACCGCAGTGTGTGTTGTGAAGTTTATTACAAGTTTTGAGTTATAAATAAAGAAAGTATCAACCGTCCAGCCGACCCCCGTGTCCTCTTCCTTCCTTCCATTATCGAACTTACTACAGTACACAACATCACTACATCTAAAATAAAGTGCTCTCTCTCTCTCTCTCTCTCTCTCTCTCTCTCTCTCTCTCTCTCTCTCTCTCTCTCTCTTTATATATATATATATATATATATATATATATATATATATATATATATATATATCCGTTTTCACAGTATCCATTTTAAGGAAACAGATGAGGCTGAATTTTAAAATCTAAGCATAATATATAATATACATAGCAAATTTGTAATTATTTTCCTGTTTACTTAAAAGAAATTCCAAAAGCTCTGTTCTGGAAACATTCTGAGAACCAAGCTTTAACATTCCCAGAACATTCTGGGAACCAATAATTGGAAAAACTCTACAGTTCACAAAGCGGAAAAATGTGTTGTGGAGAGGGAGCCAGGCTCTCCATCAGCTCTCTCAGAGTGAAAGGAAAGGTCAGTGAAGGTTTCGCTCCACTTCGACGGTGCCAGCGGTAAACAGAGCAAGTAGTTGAGAGTGTTGACTAAACAAATGATTTCCTGGTTCCATAGACCAGCTCCCACCCCTTCCATTCCACAAGGTCAGAGGGACTCTTGCCCCCCTCCTACTCTCCTCTCTGCGTCTCCTCTCACTCTCCCACCCCAGCTCTAGGTAAAATTAGATTTGATCAGGCATCCTGCGGGACAGCTATTCTTCTGCGTTAGAAATGGCAGAGCGAAGCCCCCTCCGGAGCCCATTGCACTGAAGATGGATATTAGCATTGTAATGCGTGCCGCGCTTCTGGGACTGTTTACAGTTCCAAACATGTGTTTCCGCCCTGCTTTTGCAGCACGGCTATAATGCCTCCAGTGTGTATAATGCCTCGCACCTTCCCGATCCGCTCATCAGCGGGCTTTCTCATTCAAATCAGCTTGAGATCAGACCGCTTAATTAGGCCGCACATTTCCCAAAGTGAAGCTCCAATGTGAGGAGCCTCTTTAAGACCCGTTTGAAATGAATGAGCCTCCACTCCAGAAACATTACCTTGTAGTTACCAGCACAAACACCAACAGAGGCCTGAGAAAGCTGATATGAATTACTGTCGTGGAAAGCGCCAGCTCGGCAGCTCCCTTATGCATCTGCTGGCAAGCAAACAGAGTGAATTTGTAATTTGTTTTTGGGGGGTTCGTTTAGATTAGTTCTGGCTGTGATGAATGCACTGCATCAAGGGTAACAATAAACATTTTGCTCTGACATTACTGCATCTTAGTGATGTTTGCTAGTTCCTTGGTGTTGGGTTCCAAACATCATTGACGCACCGTGATATGTTACAAATGTTCTCGGCGAAGCTAATGAATAGCTTTTCAGGCGCTCCGCTAGGAATGAGGAACAGCGACGCCATTTTAATACAATTATCACACAGCAAATGACCACATTGGGTAATGCATTCGCCTTTAAAGATCCTTATAAATTAATTACAGACCGCTGTGGTTGATTCCTCTTTGTTAATCTGTCAAAGAGAATCATAATATTGTGCTTGCGCTAAAAGCGCTCTAATTATGATTCAGTAATGACTGAGAGCAGAGCGGGTCACTCATTGTGAGAGCCCTGTGCAATCTAACTGGCATATTTCATAATTAGAGAGCCAGCAAACTAAGGATTTTGAAGCATCTCGTCTGTGAAGTGGGATAGAGATGCAGCTCCACCTCATTAAAAGCAGCATTTCATTCCTGTTCAATGGCATAATCCTGTCGCTACGGACGACAGCGTTGTGTCTCACAGCTCTATTAAAGGAGAGATAGCTGCATACTTTCCTGGAGTTTCTCACTTTCTCCTTCTTCTGACATCTTTGTTAGGCAGCGATTCCTATTTACACACTGTCACAGCAGCCAGCAACCCTGCCACAGGAGGGACACACAAGCGCACACAAACAGATATGCTCATCTGCATTAATGTGCCGTCTCATGCAAACCCTTCATGCTTGATCCCTCATATTGCTCTTCATTGTGAGGCCGAGAGCTCCCCCGAAAATGAATCCAATTCTAGCCCCCAAAGGCTGATTAGAATATATGCCAAGTGAGAAATGTAAAACTCTAAATTGGGAGAAAACACTGTGCTGCGTAACAGGAGAATGAACCTCATTGGTTCTCGCTGCAGCTCAAATGTGCCGCGCAACACACAAATTGCTTGTTGGACATTCTCTTAACAAACTTCTCTTTCCCCTCAAAGTCAACACGGAAAAATAAAAAGTCCACAGATTCGACCAGGGCTTTTGGTGTGCTGCTTGGGCAGTATATGTTATAGAGATGCTATAGGACCACAGATTTATTGAACTCTTGGTGATGGACCTCCTTTGCAGGGACTGTTGTTTCCAAGGCTTAACTCTACATCAGTGTTCTTGTCAGCGGTTAAGGTCAGTGTGTAAAGGCAAGCCTAGTTCTGTGTTCAAAGCTGGATGCATGTGTACAGACTATAAACTAACGCAGGGAACAGCTGCAGGCCCCAATGGTTAACATGCATGAGTATGTTGAGGCAATTAAACGGTTCATGATATCGGCAAACATAAACAAATACACAGTGATCATAATCATACAGAAACACTAGGGGTGTAACGATACACTCGTGTCACGATTCGATATATATCATGATACTGAACTCACAATACGATATGTATCCCCATATTTTAAGCCAAAATAAAGAAGACGTTTTCTTTCTTTATTTTTTTTACTTTTTATTATTATTATTAAAGTAATATTATTTGTACTTAAGAACCCACAAATATTCCCCCATTGCATCATTATACATTAAATTCAACATTATATATAGTCGTTTCATGTAAGAAACTCAGTAAACTTAAACATTACTCAGGCTTTCAATACAGGCAAATTCTCTCCCTGTACTCATAGTATCCTGCCTCTCCCGCTATTAATGCGCTATAAGAGTAAACCACTTAAAATGATTTGAACAATCATACTACTGAAACTAAATGTGATCTGGTGATTTAAAAGATGTTTGCGCTTTGACTATGGCGAGTGCCATTGCGGCAGCGCGTGCGCTTCAGATGATCAATGCCATTCATCACAGCTCTAATCGCAAGAAAGCTCGTCAACATGAAACTGTACATGTTTAGCTCATCAAAGAATTTTAATTCTGCATTTACTCACGCTCATGTTGCTTTCACACAACATGCAATCATTTGAACGTCCATGTTTACCACAGTATGGGCATCATTGTAAATCTGTTCATCATAAGCCATCGTTCGTGTCTCTTCAGAAGACTAGGGTTTGGATTAGATTATATTTATTTTTACGATGCCTTTATGACATTTTTTGGGATCTTTAAAGTTTGAGAGGAATAATGGACAGAAATCCCTCAGGTTTTACAAAGAATATCTTAATTTAATTGGATTATACCTTAGGAATAGGCCCACTACAGCTAGTTAAACCTTGGATAAAGCAACTCTGTATCTTGAATTATATAGTTCCCATCAACGATACATATTGTCACATTTTTATATCGTAATATATTGTTAAACGATATATTGTTACATCCCTTAGAAACACACTATTAAAATCAGGACAGTTTCAGTTACGTGATCTTATCCTCCCATAGTACATTGTCCCTCTTCCTCAATCAAAATCAAAAGTGCTTTACAATACTTCATCATTTAATCTTAGTGCTATGCTAAAAGTTAGCAGACTAAGCTTCTAGCTTGCAAATGGATGACTAACTGAAAACATGTTTAATTTGATTATTTTAAGCTTTGGTGTGAAATTACATGTAATACATAAAAAAAAAAAAAAAAAAATTCAATTCATGATCAAGACTAAATATGATCAAGGTTGTTTTGTTTATTATTTCTAATCAGGTATCAAATAGAATAACCATAAAAATTTTATCAGCAATGGAATAATTGCCTCTTTGGGGCTCTAAAATCTGTACTAAATGCAAATGCCAATATGCCAGACATTCATATAATGACCAAAAATTATGTCATATGCCAGACATAATATGCCAGACATTCATATAATGACCAAAAATTATATTCAATGGAAGATAAATATTTCATTGTGGTTATTACATTATAATTTGTGTGATAAGTAAATAATCAAAATATTTATTGGTGTTTTTATAGCCACATCGCATTTGCAGATTATGCTTAACATTGCAGATTGATGAATTGTATTATATCACTGTTTCTGCTGTTTTATATTAAAAAATGTAAGCCACAAGATATTAGTGTTAATATATTACATGAATTTTGCTCTACATGGATACATTTGAAACTGAGCTAAAACATATGCAATATTATTCCTGCATCTTTCTCGCTAAGGCGCTAGATGTGACTGGGTCAGTCAGTAATTTTAGGACATCATTTTGCCGAAATCCCCTGACACATCTCAATAAGCCACCATGATGCCTGTAGCAAATTGAGAGCAGGAGAAGTAGAAAGAGGGAAGAAAAAGAGAGAAAGTAGCTTTGAAACAACTAAGCCTATTAACATAATTTTCAAAGCCTTTCAGAATGCGAGTCCTCCTGTCGGAGCCATCCCTCTTCCTTGGTGCCATTGTACTGAATGTACTGCTCTGCTACAGAAGCCAGCACAATGGGAGCCCTGCATCGGCCACCACCTAATCCCCTATTGTGGCAGGTTTATGGCCGCCTCTTTTTCGGGGGCCCCTTAGGACCCTCCATTCCTCTGGAGCTGCTGGACCACACGGAATCGGCTGCCACTGATAAATCTCCACCGCAGACAAAGAAATGGCAGGTCAGCCAAGGGTTCAGGGATTGTGCTGGCCACTTTTAATGTACGCTGACTGTCAGCCACAGGCATGACTGATAACAGAGGTATTATTTTCACAGAGGAGCAGTGCCCAACACCAGCCATAAAACCTCCTATTATAATCCAAATGACCTCCCTCTGGCTATTGTGGAAAGGACGCGCTTCCGTGCAGAGCTCAAGTGCGATAACCGTGGCCAACACAGCCGTAGAGAGAGGAGGGATCCGTCCGCAGAAGAAGTACTGTCTATCTCTCCATTGTGTCCCTGTGTGGGAGGACTAGCTGCCAACAGCCGACAACAAGGAGGTGTTCCATATGCCCACCTCCGTGACGCTGACAGAACATAAAAATTCAGGTGGCAGATTTGCTATCTGCTCAGCGTAGGTCCCTTTCTTCCCCATCGCGTTTCCCCATCTCTGGTGATAAAAAAAGAAGAAATGAAACGCCTAGAAATCTAATGGGCCGAAGAAATTATTCAAATGCTTATGCTATTACGCCACCCACGTCATCAATGAACACATGCATATGCGATCCTTGTGAGAGTGCATATGCTTTTTGCCTCAATTTCTAAAACTTCTATTGCAGACATTTGTAGACTTTTAAAGCAGCGTCCTTACTTCATATAGGGCTGATTTGGAACACTCCAGATTTATGAAAGATGCAACTCATGCACTCTAAAAAAAATGCTGGGTTAAAAACAACCCAAGTTGGGTTGAAAATGGACAAACCCAGAAATTGGGTTGTTTGAATGGGTCCATTCACTGGGTTCAAACAACCCAATTTCTGGGTTTGTCCATACTCAACCCAACTTGGGTTGTTTTTATTCCAGCATTATTTAGAGTGTGCTAATGGAGTCTGATGTTTTTATGTTGCTTAGCTAGCAATGCAAGAGTACAATAAGCATAACAATTCACCATATAAACATATGTGAATGAAATATTGGTATTAATAATCTGCATTCTCACACACATATTGGATACATTTTTGTCACAGAGCTAGATGGGACAATATCATAATGTCACATTATAGGCTTGCCTTCCTCACAAAGGATGCATGTAAGGATGCTAGGGGTGGGAGATATAGCCTCAAAATGTATCTCCCTAAAAAATTTAACAAGAATTTTTGCGATAACGATATTTATGACGATATAGAAAAAAAAAAAATATGGAACAAAGTTTTATTGGTTATTGCAGCTGGTAGGCAGCAGCATTTATTAGTGCAAACACGATGAAGGACATTGTCCATTCTTTTCCAATGGACTACTGTCATTGATGAGAGAATATTTAATTCAAAGTGTTAATGTATTGTCATAAGGTGGAAGCAGCAGCTTTATAGTCACACAGCCAAAGAGTCAAATGAAAGCAAAGTAGCTTTAGTACAAGTTATTAGTGTTTTCAATGGAAATCTTAAGTAAAACTATAATACAACATTTTAGTTTAACAATAAATAAAGTAATTTATGCCATGGTTTGTCTGAATATTTAAGTCAGATGAATCATCATTCTATATTAATACGCTGTTTTAATTATGAAGCGCGCACACACATACAGAGAGATCGCGCTGCAGATTCTGGAGCACAGAAACTTATCAACACTGCCCCATGACTTTTAGCAAAAAAATTATAGCTAAGCCACTGGATCACTACATTATATTTCTCAGCAATGATGGGGGTTACATTTCTATTTTTAAGTAATAAACGTAATCTTCGTTGTTCATAGAAACGCTGAACAGACGTGTGTCACAGGCACAAATCTCTCTCTCTCTCTCTCTCTCTCTCTCTCTCTCTCTCTCTCTCTCTCTCTCTCTCGATAATTAATTCAAATAAATGCTATAATCCATTAATTCAAATGAACGTATTACTTTGTACACTACTTTATCTCTGTGCCTGATTAAAAGGAGGCAGAATGCTGGATCTAACGAGCCTTAAACAAGCCTTAACCGCCAATTTTACCCTTCTGGTCAAATATTGTTCTGCAAACATCAATAACACCTTTAAGTTGTCAATGTAGTATCAGTTGTCCATAGGGCTGACCTCTTGGAACCAAGTAGCTGCTTTTAAGGTGGCCTACTGATCGTCATCGGAGGCTGACACACTGCTCTTCGTGGTCTTCTCTCTCAGACAGTTGTTGTGCGTGCTAGGGAAAGTAAATGCCCATATAGTGTCACTTTATCATTGATATTGCGATATGACACTTTTTTTATAATGTAAAAATGTATACCGGTATTATCGTGGACGGTATGATATGGCACACCACTAAAGGATGCCTTAGACTTTGGCTAAAATTAGCAATCTTAGGAAGTAGCGTAATTAATGTTATTATCCTAATTACCTTTTGGAACAGTATTCGCAATGGGGACCTTTCCTATCAATGTCTATGTAGGCAGTTAACTGGGTTTTGGAGCAGAACATGTGGCTGTGTGTGCTGGGTAATGGAGGAGAGAGCACTCTAAACAAAAGCCTGCACGAATGACCAGCATGTGTGAGGAATAAGTGTCCTCCTTTCGAGAGTGCTAAAATAGGTCATCTCCAACAGTTCATAAAAACAACACTGAGCTCCAAGAAAGGACAGCTCACTTCCTCATTCACCATATACCAAAAATATATTTGCATTCCATACACAGCAAACACAATTCCATGATTATCAGGACATAAAATCATTACAAAACGGTAGTTAACTCAAAGATGAAAATTCTGTCATAATTTACTCACCCTCATGTTTCAAACTGGGATCACTCTCTGTGAAACACAAAAAGGGGTTTTCTTTTTTGTTTGTTTTTTTGGAATAATATTCTAGCTGTTCTTTTTTCATATTATGAAAGTCAACTGGTATGATTGCTGTCAAGCTTTGAAAGTCATATGCTTTGGAAGGACATGAGGCTGAGTGGATGATGACAGTATTTCTTTAATAGCCAAAAATGTGTAAATGTGATTTCACAAATCCCAGCTTTATACATCATAGCCTTGATTAATAACCATTCTTACAAGGTGTGACATGTAATTTTATTTTCGCAAATTTATTTACACAGCTGAAGTCTTGCTTGGCCAGAGTGTGTTCGGTAACTTTATCAAGGGAACTAAAGTAATGCTCGGCAAGAGGATGTCAACCACTGCGCTAGAATCTGTTGAATTTCTAGAAAGTCATTGCCAAACCACAGCTTTTCATTGTAACCATATGGCCAGTCCCCATGGTCACCTTCCCTCTTGCTTCACACCTGCTGTTCCAGCCCAAACATAAAGCTATTCAAATAGCACATGAGTGATCACTCATTTACTGGAGATCATTATCAAGAACTCATTCAGTTTCCAAATGACCTAGGGACCCTGGTAACCAACACCCAATGTTCTGACCAAATCATTAATAAAACTACATTTGCCTTTCCTGAAGGAAATACCATTGCTTGCGAAGCAGAAAAGAAGGATAGTGTTAAATTTTTAGGTTTTAGGCGGTGGTTCTGCCTGAATAAAATGCTGCATCAGAGCATCAGAGATGTTTTGTCATGGTTATGACAATCAGCCTGCATTTCATTTGAAAGTTAACATGTAGAACAATATTCACTTGTAGAAGAACGTGCAGCCTGACAGTTGGATAGTTGCTGGAACTTTACGAGCCTCAAGTATTACCAAATTTTACAGTTCTACAGAAGGGTGTCCAAACCTGTTCCTGGAGGGCCAACGTCCTGCAGAGTTCAGCTCCAACCTGTCCCAAATATACTTGGCTGAACGTTTCTAGTTGAAGACCTTGATTAGCTTCAGGTGTTTTTAACTGAAGTTGGAACTAAACTCTGCTGTGGATTAGGCAACCCTGTTCTAGAGTTATACAGATTCTTGCAAGGATGATTTGTCACTTGCTCATAATGAAGCTGTAAACATGAATGCCCCTTAGGAGGGCTTGGCTGCCTGAATATAAAATATCCGGAGAAAAGATCAGGTTCTTCAGCGATCAGCAGCTCCTGTGAGGGTCAGGAAGGGGTCTGACGCCCACGCCGTTACGGGCAGCTAACAGAGCGAGAATGCTATTTAGATTTCTCCGGCAGGTGCCCCGTTCCAGCCTGGGCAGAGGGGCCCACAAATCAATCTTCTGTGTCGAGCCACTCCGCAGGGTGTCCGCACATTTGTTAAGGCTTGCCTGCCAGCCAGTCCCCATTCGTCTCTCTGAGGGGGCCACTCTAGGGGAAAGGCTGTCTCACCAGGGGCTGCGCCGTGCAGGCTGGGTACAGGGAGCAGCGCAGCCATAAATCAGAGGGCCCCTGCACGGAGCTAGGCTGCAAGGCTGTCAGGGTCGGAAGAGACGCGCCACCGCAGGTGATCCACAGACAACGTGGCAGGACAGCACCGAAACATCAAGAGTCTCTTCTTACCTACCCACAGACAGCTGTTAAGAATGTCCCTCTCTTTATTCATAAATACCAATGCTTGCACTGACATTCGCTCATGCTATGCTTTTCTGTTTGTTAACAGTGTGTTACATAAAATGCCCTCCTGCGGCTCGGTTCCTGAGCCACGGATATTTTCTGATGACACAGCAGAGCGGTAGAATTTATGAGACTAGAATAAACCTTTTCTGAAAAGCACAAGTGCTTGCAAACAACCTCGGGCTTTGTCAGAGATTAAATGTGAATGCAGCGGGTTGCTTGATGCCAGCGCTTTGACAGTGAGAGAAGAGGGGGAAAAAATGCAGAGGTTTTGAAATGAGCCAAACACCAAGGGACCCTCTCTGAGACGTGCGAGCTCCTCTGGGTCCTCCTTAGATATCTTGAGCGCACCAAGAAAGGGAATGCTTGAGGAAGGTTGACATTTTATACAAACCCCCTCTTTATACAAGGAGAGGGGCAATTATCGGACTGTTTGCACCAGTCAGGGGGGCAATTACCCGAGAGAAAGGTCAGAAGTGGTGTTCTGTTCCAGTTCCTCCTCCACAGGATTGATTGCTCACCTGGGTTCATCACTGGTGCTGATACGCATGGTCTCACACAATTTTGTCCCCTTGGACTCCCTGAGATATCCTGACAGAGTTCTCTGACAGATGTGCGTTTCCACCGACTGAGGTCTTTACACTTCCAGTCAGCTGGAAGAGCTGAACTTTGCTATGTTGTTATTTAGTTGCTCTGACATAATACATTTTAATTTATAAATATTAAAAATATTTTGTCTTACAGAATAAGAGTTAACTTTGATTAGCTTTATTTCTTCTATTATTTTATTTAAAAATAAATAAATAAATAACACAAAGTTAAGTACTGTACCCTATTGTTCAAGTCATTGTCAAAATGTATTGGAATCGGTTTAATGAACAAACATGTCTGTCTGAAAAAAATTTGCAACTGCACACAGCAGTTTTGCTGTTCTAATTGGGGGAAGATCTTTGAAGCGTTTACACCGTTGAATGCAAAATATCTTTGCAAACCTTTTCAGAATAAGGTTAGAATTATTGTGCTGCCATTATAATCTGCTCCGTCTATTTTACACACTTGCACTGACACTCGCTTATTAAAGCCTGCAAAGTTAAACATAGACTCTCTTGGTGTCAGGATAATCCTTTATGTGAAATGTAAATACCTGCATGAATTTGTAACATTTACTAAGTATACAGCTGCACTCTCAGAAAGACAGGTACAGTGCTGTCATTGGGGCGGTAGCCTAAGGTACAAAAGTGAAAAGTTACATCACCCCTAAATGGTACATATTAGTACCTTAAAAGGTACATATTAATTGAGTGTGTATTAGTACCTTAAAGGTATATATTAGTACCTTTTCGGTTTTGTACCTTAGGGTACCACCCCAGTGACAGCAATGTACCTTTTTTTTTTTTTTTTTCTGACAGTGTGTAATATGCAAGTTGTGCACAAAGGAATGCGTCTCAAATGCATCAAACAGCACACACATCTGAAAGCAGGACAAGCCATGTAGACTTAGTTTGATGATTTAGTTTGAAGCACTTAATGTAATGCATGTCTTATGTTTAAGGCAACTTACTTATCATCAGCTCACTCTGTGTCCACTCTGTGAAACACAGTTTGAAATTACATTCTGCACATACACACAAGTTCCACATAGTGGATTGAATAAGACTGGATACGTTCGGTACACATTCTTACCGAACCAAAAGACCCTTCCCGAAAATGTCCGGTATAAATATATGTGCCGTTTTAACCCTAATATGTATAACAGTGTTAATTGTATTGATAAATCATTTTCGCTGTTGCGAATTCTACAGGCTCACGCAACAGCAATTCAGAGCGATTCAATGAACAGCGCAAATTTGTGCCAGGCAATTGTTTATAAACTAATGCTGATGACATTTATTTTATGGTATTTATATGGTAATATATTTATATGGTTGTAACAATGCATATTTTATCTCCCTCATCTGAGCTTGAATGAGCAGATGCAACTGCAATAGTAAGGCACATATATTTCAAAATAAGAGGCACAGTGTATTTTGAGCATGTTTATAATTAAATATCACGCAAATACGCTTTTTCCCTGGTCATTAATGATATTTTGGTTACACAAAAACTGTATTTAATTTAATTCTCAATTAATTCTTAGTAAGAAAGAAAGAATAAGAACATTATTTGGCACATATTTTTCAGTAAAATATCAGGGTTATAATAGCTAGGTTAACTAAAACATCAAAAAATGTCATTACTTGAAATTAAATAAATGTTAACTGAAATTAATAGAATACAAATATATATATATATATATATATATATATATATATATATATATATATATATATATATATATATATATATATATATATATATATATATATATATATATATATATATATATATATATATACTCAGACTCAAGCCATTCTAGGTGTATATAACTTTCTTCTTTCAGACAAATACAATTGTTATATTAAAAAAGTATATACATATATATATATATAAACATAATAGAATATTAGCTCAGTGATACTACAATATTACAAAATTTTGAATTTATGAAGTGCATTTTTTTTCAGTGGGCCCCACAAAAACATACATTCCAACAAATTCAATTTATGAACATATTTGACAATCTTTTTCGAGTAATTTTGCGCTTGAATGGTCAAAATCACACACAATTAGGTCAAAATGTCATTTATTTTGGTATTTATTCAAGTAACAGTCGGTTATGTATTGGTTAAATGTGTCATTGATGCATCACAATTTAACTAAACTACTAAAATTTTAGTCGACTTAAACTAGACTAAAACTAAAACAATTCAGGTGAAAAATGACTAAACCTAAATTACATTTTAGTTAAAAGACTTAAACTAAATAAACATTTGCTGTCAAAATTAACTCATATATAATCAGAGTTGACATTTTGATTTATAATGAGTATTGAAAAAGAAGCAAGAAAGCCAATGAAGACAAAACTTCAGACTTTAGGTCTTGCAAAATTTCATCTGGCTTTTTAATATAAAGGCTATGCCTCTTATCACAAAACCCAGTGTTCAGCTTGTTTCTGCTCACCCTTCAATCTAACAACCGTGTAGTACAGAGAGAATACCTCACACCTCCAGACAATTCTCGCTAAATTACTGGTATAAACTCACACATCTCCCAGATTCAATCTCACAACCTACCTGGACTTAGAATTTCTCTTTCTGTCTCTCTCACACATTCTCCCTGTATCCTCGGGGTTTCTGCTACTCGAAGAAATGCTCGTACAGCAGAACACAACTTTAGATAAAGAATCATTTTGTGGCAAGTTTTGAGACGTCGGCATAAACTTGGATCACGTGGGAAACAATGGCTTAATTTTCACTGTTACAATCACAATTCTTTCTGTAAAACGCATTGACACTTTTTATAGTTCTTCTGAGTGCACAACAACTGTGCGCCGACATTAATCAAGACATTAAAGAAAACCGTGTTTAATTCCTAGGAAACAATATTGTGGTTACAAGTCGATGGCTTTGTACAATAAGTGTTTTTGAGAAAGAAATAAGCACAGAATTTGCCAAAGGGTTTCAGGTTAATGGCATTAAATATTTGAAAGATATTAGGGGAATTGTGTATTGCGTCCCGTATCACATTTCTCTAAGTTTTCAGACCTACAATGATTTTTTTTTGTCTTTTTCATGTCTTTTATTGTGGTATATTTTGATATATAATGATTATATATATATATATATATATATATATATATATATATATATATATATATATATATATATATATATATATATATACTCAGACTCAAGCCATTCTAGGTGTATATAACTTTCTTCTTTCAGACAAATACAATTGTTATATTAAAAAAGTTATATAAAAAATGTCCTGATTCTTCCGAGCTTCATAATGGCAGTGAATGGCAGCCTAAAATTTCAAGCCCAAAAAAAGTGCACCCATCCACGTATTTTTGTCTCAAGGGGATGAAAGACAACAATTCCCAGAATGCTTCGCTGCCCTCAGAGGCCACTCCCAAAGCCACCGCTACTGAATCACTGTGACTGGATCACTTTCCCACCGCGTTCATTTTCATGAAACCAGTTCAGTTAGAGAACAGAAGCTACAATTAACAACCGAACTGAGGGAGTGTCATGGCACAAACGCTGCAGGAGTCATTCATGATGAATGAGCTGAATGAGCTCTCGTGATGAGAGCTGGGGTAAACACGTCCGCGGCAGTTGTTCACAGCACGTGTTAAATCTGGTGCGTTTAAGTGTTAAGTCAGTAGCTCCTTCTACTAACTGTAATCTTTAGCCTCTGGCCAAAAAAAAATCCTCCAATAACGCAAATTGACGATAAAATCGCTGAAGTAACCCTTTATGGGTGAGTAAATTATGGGATAATTTTTTTCTTTGGGTTAACTATCCCTTTAAGTGGCAAAATAATTACATAAACTTTAACTTAATATTTACAATCACTATGACTTTTTTTGTGAAGAAATTGATATCCTGCAAGGAGTCATTACATCTTAAAATAACACAAAGACATTAAAAAAACTTACAAAAAAATATATTACAACCAAATGCTTGAAACAAAAAATCGTTAAAAATACCACACTTGCACACTTTGTTTTAATAGTTGACATCATGCCACAAATGCAATCAAATGGAGCTTGAATGGAGCCTGAAACATTCCTTCAACTTATCTGAGTGTGAGGTTTGTCGAGAAGCCAGGGAGATTTTACAGATGGAGGCCTATCAAGGGAGCAGCCTTGGTCTCTGGCCTTTAGCAACTCACTATTAGTTACACTGATAGATCTCTTAAGACATCAGAGGGGAGATTAGAACACACTTTACTGTGAAAAACAATCCCTTCAGCGGGCCCCTCTACCACAGCCTGATCGATGCACACTCAAACAGGGCTTGTCAGGACTGGGCCAATTTGATTGGCTGACTCTGAGGAACAGACAGTAGACAAGCTGACAGTGACCCTCCCCATAAGCTTCCCATCGATCTTCTGAAGGCCCCGCACACACAGAGACGCTGTCTGTCCCCCGCTGCCGAGCGGCCACCGTGGCGTGACACATACATGCCAACACATGCTCACGCACACACACGCACACATGCTGTCTTTCCCACATGTGGGTTGAGGGAAGAAAGAGAATGATATGCTGCATAAATGGGCGTTAGGATGCCTGAAAGGTTGTTTTGTTTGGAAAATTCCTCCTATTTTCACACAGCTGATGACTGCAGACTAAGATATTATTTTCAACAAAGGCAGATCTTAGTGGGGGATTTCGAAAAATCATGCTTTCGTATGATTCACATTGAATTCATTTGAAACTGCCACCTTGTAATATAGTTGTTTTCCTGTGAGATCTGGTTGACAGATCTCATGTAATTTGTGTGTTGGTAAGTTATTGTTTTGGATTAAAGACTATGAGAAAACATGAATAAAAAAAAAAAATTATAATTTATAATAAATTCTGCAATATTTCATGAACAAAAACTGCAATCCTGTATATGAGAATTAATCAAGCATCTCTTGCCCATCTGCAAATGGTACAGAATGCAGCTGCCAGGCTCCTAACAGGCTCTGAGTACATTACTCTAGTTTTAATTTGTTTGCACTGGCTTCCAATTCGCTACCGAATTGATTTTAAAGTTGTTACTCTTTTTTAAAATCCTTGAACGGATTAGCACCTGTATATATTTCTGAGTAACTATCTGCTCACAATCCAGGAAAGTATCGTAGGTAATCCAACCAGAGACTGCTAAATGTTCCTCGGGCTATAATTGAGAGGTGATCATGCTTTTGCAGTCACTGCACTGAAACTTTGGAAAAGCCTATCCGTTTCTTTTAGAATTACCCCTACACTACATTAAGCAAAACTCAAAACATATCTGTTTTCTCTTGGTTTTAATGATAGTTAATTTGTGTAGTTTCTGGTTTTGTTTGTGTTTGTAATTTATTTTGTATACGTTTTTAATTTGGATGGTTTTTGATATATTGAACAGCACCTTTGTCAACAATTGTTGTTTTCTAATGGAGCTATATAAATACCATTTGACATTGAAACATGAAACTGCAAGTTATTTGCAGAAAAAAAAATGTTAACTGTGCTACCGCACAGCTATTTACCATATGAGATTACCATAGGAGAGTAGAAAAACACTAGCCTAGAAATCTAGACGCGAGTGTCGTCTAGCAACTCTCAATACACTTCTGAGCTGTAATCCCCTAACTCTTGCTGGGCCAATCACATCGTGTATAGAGTCGTTGGGTGGGGCTTAACATAATGACGGCAGAGTTACGCTTGTGTGCTTCTAGTAAACACAGAAACTGTTGAACGGTGGTCTTTCTAATCAGCTTTGACCGTGACTCTGGAAGACTTAGAGTTAAGCTTTTCTCTGAGAAAAGAACAAAGAAAGGCACTGAAGTCATTCTCAAAAAGGGAAGATGTGTTCTGGGTTTTGCGGACCGGATACGGTGAAAGTTTAATCTATCTACTAATTCACCTTTGTTGCTCTGGTTTGTGCTATCCTATTGCATGCTGAGGGAGTTTGAAAGACAACCGTTTATCCCGCCCCTCGGATTGAGCCTTGTCAATGGTGAGTTTCCAGATCAAACATCTTGATGTGGGTCTGGTTTGTCAGGCTAAAAGAACACTAAAGACATGCATCTGAAAAATATGTTTTTTGGGCATACGAGCATGCCATCTGCGGAGTGCCTAATTACACCAAGTGCAAATAGCAAGCCTTGTTGGCAAGCGCTAGTCACACTAGCTCCGCCCAACATTGCCTGGTTGGTCCACACAAAATGTCACCGTCTTCAGTGGCATAGTCAGTAGTGCGCAAGTCTATGTTGAACTATGTTTTGACGCGACAGGTTCGAATCCACCTTTTGTTGAGCTCGCTCTTCTCTTTTTTCCCATCACATATCACATCAGAAAGGCATTTATTTTCAATAAAAAAATAAAAAAATGTCATGGAAATAAAGTGCCTAACAAAATGTTTAATATTTATTAATAAAGTATTTATTGGTTAGGGGTAGGGGTAGGGAGGGCTTTTATTGTTCCATTAAGGTGGCATTCATTTAATGATTGTAATAAATATTATCATTTACACTCAGTTATCATTGCATCCTGTTAATGTACAACAATAGTAAGGTGCAAATAGTGTTATGTCCGAAATAAAGTGTAAATAGCATCTAATTACTATTTACACATTTAAGAACTGCTACTTTTACATGGTTTAAATACAATATATCACTATTTCCTCTTAGTGTAAATAGCTTCGCTAAGAAAATAAGACAGCCACTGTCTTATATCTGCCACCAAAGTAGCTGGGTCTTATTTTCTTTATTTACTGAATCAAACTTGATAGCTATTAATTAAAACTATTATAAGTTTAACCTAGTTGCTCTGATTTTTTTAAAGGAAAAAATGAGGGGGTTTGTCAGGGGGCTAAGGCCCAGAACAATGCGATTACAGTGGGGCTTCCAGAGGACGAATGTGATGAGGAAATCATAGGATTGGAGGAATGTCCCCCTACTGGGCACACACATGGTATTTCGCTCTGTTTCACCTCTCCTCGCTCACCGCTGTGGCTTGGACAATAAGCCCTGCAAAGCCCATGACCACTCTCGCTGGTGCAGGATTGCAAAAACCGTGTCAGAGAGCCAGTGGGCCCCATAACTCTGCCTGGAGAGCCTTTATGCCATGCAGATATTTGGCTTCCACACATTCCTTTCAGCAGGACAAAACAACATCGGCTCAATCTGGAGGTTTTTTTCCGGCCTTACATTTAATATGCATAATGATCATGCATGTAAATGGCTTTTAAGGCAACATAAATAGAGCCTGACGCAGATTCACTGACCCTACGGCTCAACTGGTGTAAGAGTGGGCCATGATGATAAATGGCTTCTATTTATTGGCATGAATCTCACTTGGCAAAAATATTGGCTTTGGATGAACTTCCCTCCGCTCTGTTAATGTATTTCGAGACCTCCTCTGGCATTGATTTATCCTAAATACAGCAGCAATCATAATTAGCCCAATTAAAGTGATGAGTAATAACCATGCCGATTCTTCATACACCTGGAGACAATTTTCTGATGCTCTACACTATGGTGCATTAATTACCATTGATCCACAGCATGCAATTTCCATTTGCACATTGTTCTATAAATCTCAGCTGTAATTTACACTGAGCAAACAATTATACAAGATTAGTATTCCTTTAGTGATGGTTGCACAGAGCTGGTGTGTCACAAATGTATACTTGCAATGCCAGTGTGGGAATCAACAGAAAACACATCATACATGATGTCATACTAAAGTTTGCATAAAGATATTAAAACATCTGAAATCACGTGTTATGTATGATACTGTGATTAACACCGAGTTCAACCATCATATTCAGTGTGATCAGATATCACCATGAGACACTCATTTGCATAATAACTACATGCAAATGACACTTAACAAGCAGGCATATCTATTTAAATGTAAATCAATGCGTTCATAGGTCTGTCCTCATTAAACATGGCAGGCTGTTAATGCTGACGTCAATACCCAGAAAGAAAAATCACCAATGTGATCTCATTAATATCTCTATTGTTTTTCCAAGACAGAAGTGAGATTAAAAATACTGCAAATGGACAATGGCTAAAGTCTCCAGATTTGAAAGTGTTTTTTTTTCTGTTCATTTCTTTTTCTTTTTTCTGAAGTGACAGGCCCCAGTCTCTCTCTCTCTGTGTGTGTATGTGTGTTAGTGTGTGTGTGTGTGTGTGTGTGTGTGTGTGTGTGTGTGTGTGTGTGTGTGTGTGTGTGTGTGTGTGTGTGTGTGTGTGTGTGTGTGTGTGTGTGTGTGTGTGTGTGTGTGTGTGTGTGTGTGTGTGTGTGTGTGTGTGTGTGTGTGTGTGTGTGTGTGTGTGTGTGTGTGTGTGTGTGTGTGTGTGTGTGTGTGTGTGTGTGTGTGTGTTAAATAGAACAGCATTTAGTTTAAAAAGAAAAATGTCTTTACTGTCACTTTTGATCAATTTAGTGCATCGTTACTGAATATGTGTGTATATATATTTTTATTCCTCTTCATATTTTGAGTTAATTTATAAATTAAACATACGTAAATGAAAACTTCATTATGTCTCCTGAGTTCTGAAAGATGAACCTTATAACCAATCAAATTTTCCTCTTCTGCCATCACAAAATGAAATTATTTTCTAAACTGTGCAGCATAGAACTGTCTGAAAATTGTTATAGTGCTCTGTTTCAGACATACACAGCCTCATAATCTGTTTTCCATTTCTTATTAGAGTCATTGTACTACGCTGTTGTGGTTTCCAGTCATCCATCCGACTGTACTGTTAAGTCTTAATGTATGGTGAGTGTCAAAACACAGATATAATGTGCAATTAAACACGACTATTACTTGTTTCATAGCTATGACTCTCTATAACACAAGTCAGTTTCAGCTGTGCAAATGGTGCAAGTCTTTTTTACTGGGAAATGAAGAGGTTCTGATGTCATGGTTTTACTGCTCTGCTCCAGGAGTTAGGAATTAGGAGTCTTTTCTTTGGCATCATAATCTCTGTGGGGCACAATAAATGAGCAGTCTTTATGCTTTAATTGTGTAACGCTGTCTCTGTGAGTGGGCAGGGCTGGCATTCCTGGCAAGCCCAGAGAATAGAGGGAAGTTAACGACGGATAAAATATGCATCTCATCAGTTCAAGAGATTTCAGTGGTTATTAAAGATCCACCCTGTCAGTTAGGAAAAGTTTTTGAAGTTTAACAAGTTTTAACAAGGATCTAGTACTGCTTTTGTGTGATATTGCTTTTATATATAGTAACAGTTCAATAAACAATACGATATTATTGAGTAACTTAAATTTTAGAGACAGTTACTTTGTTTTCATTCAGTCAAATAAAAATAGTTCTAAAACCAGATAGACTGTAACATTAACCATAACACAGAAGAGGCATTTTGAATGGATCAGCATTTATGAATGACTCAAGTCGATGATTTACTCATAAAGGCAATAACTTGTTCTGTTCCTGAATGAATCTGTTTTAAATGATTTCTTTTTTGATCATTGAAATGAATAATTCAGTGACTCACTTATAAAGACAGTCACTAGTTTAGTTCCTGAAGGAATCAACGTTTCTGAATGAATGTGTTGAAAAAATGGCATGATGACTCGTTTAACAACAGTCACTTGTTTTGTTTCTGGATGAATAAGCATTTTTTTTTAACACATTGGTTAAAGGGGCTGTACGTGAGTTTTTGACTGTACTAAAGCATAACACTAGCATAGTACATTTGCAGATATTTAGTAAACATGCTGCATTCACATACTAATTTCTCTGAAAAATAGCCAGTTCTCTGCTACTTCCTGTTATTTTACTTTGAAATGTTTTTGTTTTGGTTCGTGCGATAATGAACGTTGTCAATTTACCCAATAACACACAACGGGTTGCCAGTTAACAGAAATCACAGCGTATTGTTGCCATGGAAACCAGCAAACAAGGTCAGAGATCGCAGATTCTACCCAACCTAAACAATATTTTGAATTTGGACTGCAGTACCCATTTCAACCACAGTTGAACCACTGTCATTCATTTTAAGTGAATAATTCAAATCATATCATAAAGACTAAATCAAAAGACATTCACTTGATTTTTTTCCTGAATAAATCAGCATTTAAGAATGAATTTGTTAAATAAATTATGTAATTAGTCATTCATAAAGACAGTTAAATGTAAATCAGTTAAATGAATGAGTTAAATGACTTAATAATACAGTCACTTCATTCCTGAATTAATCCGTTTTTAAGAATGAATCTGTTGAAAATCATAATAACTCATTCATTTTTAACAAATCGGTTGAGTGAGTAAATAATTCCAATAACTCACACCATAAAGATACTGTAACTCCTGGTATAATTATGATAATACACAGAGAAAAAGTCCATGACAAATCCCAACAACTAATGGCGCATTCCAAGCAACCCGTAACCCATGTTTTTCCAACCTCTACCCGTGAAACTGCATTGGAATGGACGTCAAACCCGTGACTTCCCACCTGTGAACTCATACTAGATCGATGTACACCCAGTTACAAGTTATGATGTCACATAGACCTCAAAACAACAATGGCAGCCCCTACGGATGCAGTGTTTATGAAAGTTGTACATTACAAATCCAATCGTTTTTTAAAAAAAGGTATTGTTTTAACGTTATTTATCAGCAGCTTTTCTAGTTTTAAGTACATTGAGTGCAAGAGTAAACAAATAATGTAAAATAAAAGGTGTAACAAGCTCTCTTGCCTTATGCAACATTTTTTCTCCTCCGTTTACCCTAAATCCGCAAGATGTAAGCAGCTTTGGCGTTAGAAATGATTGTAAATGAGCATAAGACCCGTACGGTCCGTGCAAATATAGCTACCGCAATTCCTAGCGCTCAGGTAGTTTGGTGTGACTTTGCCTGGAACGCTACAAAGTCGTGAGTTGTGGTTCGAAGTCGTAACTTACGGGCTCAAAAACCTGCCTGGAACACAGCCTTATAAATATGCTGAAAATCTGGTTTCTTGATCGAAATGAGTCTCACCTGCACCTCATACCGGTCTCGTATATCTCTCATGGAGGAACTCGGATGCAAAAAAGGAGGAGCGACAGTGAAGGATGAGAGAGGGTCAGGCCTGGACTTTATGTTTTGTTTGGTTTATGTTTTATTATGTGAGGCAGTCGTCCGTGAGGAGGCTGCCATTTTTAATTTAATTTTGTGTTTAGTTTTGTCAAAGTCTTACAATGTTGGCCTGTTTACCGCCTCCTTCTTCCATAACAACGAACTTTGTTTACACAATTCAAAAAACAAAAAGAGATACAAAAAGAGAAAATTCCAAATGCTGTTGGACTTTTTTTTAGCACTTGTGGAATGACGCATGACCAATCAGATTTGAGGACTGGAACTAACCTTTTGTATAAATATAAAGTCAAGTCAAGAGAGAGCAGATGAGACTTAAGAGCCAATTTAAAGCTGGATAATGAAGGAGTAGACCTCTTATTTAAGGGCAGACTGTTCCAGAGTTTAGGTGCTCCAGCAGAGAAGGCCCGACCACCCTTAGTTTTACAGTTAAACCCTAAGAGTTCTTTGGGGAGTGTAAGGAATCAGAGGGTCACTTATATATTTTAGTGCAACACCAGATAGAGCTTTGTACACAAATAATGCAACTTAAAATCGGTTCTGAACTTAATAGGAAGCCATTGTAAAGTTGCTAAAATGGGAGAAATGTGTTCTCTCTTTTTTGTGCTGGTAAGAAGTCTCACTGCTGCATTTTGGACAATTTACAGATGAGAGATTGTTAGATATACAAGCAGAACTATATTTATATATTGTTGATTAATCAACATTGAATAAACCTTCCCATAAATGGCATGTAAAGACAAAACAAACCACGATTAGTCACTTTACATACAGATTGACTTTTGACAGATTTTATCTGCTAAAGTGAATGGTTCTTGGTCAAAATAAGCTGCATTGTGGACTTTATACTGTTAGTCAAAGGTTTGGCTACATGAGATAACTAAAACTCTACAGCTTAGGAATCCAGTAGATCATCACCCCTTAAAAAACAATTACCGAACCATCCATGGGTTCTGTTTCATTCCATTTGACAAATGCCTCAATAGTGGAAAAATGTCTGAAGATTAAAAGGAAAACAATCCTGGAAATGTCTGCTGGTCAATTTTCCATGATGGGTATATTAATCTTAGTGTACTGCTCTCTGTGGCATTTGGAGTCGCTCTCCACACTCCCTAGCACCGGCCGCATGTGTTTAAAGACACGGCTCACAGACAGTGGCTTCCTGAAAGGTCAATGCACATCTCAAAGGCATCCCACAACCTTTAAAGGTCTTCTCTTTTGTCCCCTCTTTAAGTGGCAGATGCATCAAAGAGCGGTCCTTGCTGTTTGGAGCTTTCCGCAACAGATGGATTACAAGTTCAGATGTGCTGGATAAATTAAAGTGCAAACTGACGCCTCAGGGCTATACTTTACAGCTTTAGCTCCAGATAGCATCTCCGCTGAACATCCTAAATGAAAAAAATTCTCAGCTCTGTTGCGTCTCAGCTCGTATTCAGGGTCCCGGCTTTCATCATTCTAAGCCTAAGAGCACAACGTTTTTTCCGGGTAGCTATTGTAGCCTCCATGCACTGCTGCTCTGGAATATCCAGTGTTATGCTTGGCATTCAAGGTGGAGAGCAGACTCAAAGGTTGGAGAGCGGTACAAGTGCACTAGAGCTTGAAATGCTTTAATAAGCTGAGGGTGCAGAAATTGTGGTCTCTCTGGAATGATGCATGGACTCACCAGACTGATCCACACTACGGTGTAAAAGGAAGTGCGTGTTTGTCTCTCTGATGTCGACCTCTCTAATTCTCCAGCTGGTGGGGGTGACGCAAAACCATCCTGTGTGAACTTTGGACCTGGTTTCCTGCTGTATTTCTCATCTTTGTCGTGTTTGACTTGAAACGTCTGCTTTTCAGGGCTAGTGGAGGGCATATCTGACAGCTTCAAATCATTGGACAAACTTGTGTCCTTGTGCGTTGGAGGTAACTGTAATAAGCATACTGTATAGATTCAAGTTCAGAGATATGTGTGAATGCCATCTGTGTGCATTTCATTGGGTTCATAGGGATTCTTAACCTAACTTTTTTATGTAACTTGTGTGGTAATTTGTGTGGCTGGAAAGACGTGCTAATATAAATTGACTTAAAATTAAGGGAAGTCATATATTAGGGATTTTATACAGACCTGCGGGACCCGACACAACAGAATGTGGCGGGGGACAATATTTGATGGGTGAGTGCAGGAGTTTGCGGAAAAAATGATCTGTGGGACTGCAAAATAAGAATATCTAAATATATCGAAAAACAATGTCACATGTTTCTATTTGCAACAAGTTGTTGCAGCGTTGAGCAATGTAGCTAATCCCAAACATATCTGTTGATTTTTTAAATGTAATGGCCAATCAGAACTGTTTTAGTTACAATCCCCTTGCCGCTCAGAATGAGTTTTTGTTCAGCACTGAGTTCTGCATGCTCTCAAATCCTCTCATTATAACAAACAGTGTGTACATTATGAAAGATTAATTGTACAGTCAGCTTCATTGGTTAAATTGGAACTTTGTGAGATTGCAAGTAACTCAAATGAGTGACAGAGCACTCTCAAATTATGCGTGCAGTAGCCAATACTTGCTCTTCTGTTAGTGTTTAGCTGGGATGTGTAGGTTCTTGCTAGCTGGCCTAACTTCATGGACTTAAAGGGTTACTTAAAGGGTAAATGACTCACCCTAATGTCGTTCCACACCCATAAGACCTCTGTTCATCTTCTGAACACTGTTTAAGATATTTTATATTTAGTCCGAGAGCGTATGAAAGTGTATGGACACTACACTGTCCATGTCCAGAAAGGGAATAAAAACACCATCAAAGAAGTCCACATGTGGCATCAGTTAGTTAATTAGAATCTCTTGAAGCATCGAAAATACATTTTGGTCCAAAAATAATAAAATCTAGGACTTTATTCAGCATTGTCTTCTCTTCCGGGTTTGTTTTTAAACCTCAAATAAAGATTCGGATTGTTATGAATCAGCGTATTGATTCATGATTCGGATTGCCAATGTCACGTGATTTTAGCAGTTTGGCAGTTTGACACGTGATCCGAATCATTAATCAATACACTGATACACAACCGTTTGAATCTTTACTTTAATGGGAAAAAAAATCTAGGTGGGCTTTTGCAGCTGGGAGTGGGACAAAACATAAAATGCTGCGGGAGGGAAAGGGAGAATAACACATCTTTTTGTGAGAGAGGGGACTGAAAAATCCATCCCGCAAAAGTCTGAGATTTTTTTAAATTCTTTTTTTTTTAGAAATTAAGGAACGACACACTGGAAATTATGTTACAGTAAAAACTTTTATAATACAAAACATTAAAAAAAGAAAAAAAGAAAAAAAAAGTCATCGTTTCCATAAAATAGTAAGCAGCATAACTATTTCAACATTGTTTCTTGAGCACCGAATCTGCATATTGTAAATATTTTACTAGATTAGTTTAAAATCCATTCAAATGTCATTTGTTTACATTGGTTAACTAATTAACATAGGTTAATTAATTAAGATGAAATAATGATATTATACAGTATTTAATAATCATAGGTAATTTTAATCTCTTCATTTACTAATACATTATTAAAATCAAATGTTGTATCTGTTAATGTTAGTAAATGCACTGTGAATTATATTATGAACAAAAAATGAACAGCTGTATTTTTAACTTAGCATCAATTTTGTCAGTTATTTTGCACAAAAGTGTGTCTTTTCCTCAAAAAGGTCTTAAAAATACAGCTTTTTTAAGGATGAAGTATTTTGGGACTGGTTGTTGGATACCTGCCTCTTTCGTGCAGGAGAGGGGTGGAGCACAGCATGCCCTCTTCATCACACTGACACCCGAGGCTATCCCAAGAGTGAATGGTGTAGCAACCAACAGAACTGTGAGGGGACATGCCCTTCTTACTTTTTAGGAGATAATTATTATATTTAAAAAGTTTCATTTTGCCATAGTTCAAAGAAAAAAATAACGCAACTATTAAATCTGCTTCGTCCAAACATTTTACAATTCTTCAACTCTATATTAAATTCTATACTTTTCAATACTACTGGGTGAACATCACAATTGATTTTCATGTGCAAAGCAGATACGTTTTATATTGTGTCCCTCCACATTTCAGACAATACCAATGCCCTTGCCAAGATGCTTGAAAAAACAAAAGCATGTGGAGACCCATGGGATTCTGCTGCATGCGCTCATTTACAAAAGCAACAAACATGTGCAGGACAATGCAGGTGTAGTATTAAGCACTTTTAGTACCTGAAGCATAAACAATGTATATAAAGTGATTACGGTGCAGGATAATTGCCAGAAACAGTTCCACTGAAAGAAACAGTCTGGGTCAGAATATAAAGAGTGTAATAGTACTGTAAATGTCTGCGGTGTAAATGGAAGTGCACTTTAAGGCCTAATGAGAGACAAAGGTTATGCTGTCATGTGCATTACATCTGCCCGCTTCTCTCTGGTTAACTATAATGATCTGACTGAATCGAAAACGCTGCTGAGGCGCCACACAAATGAATCCCCGGCAGACATGCTGAGGTCTCATTGCCTAGCGCTGTGATTAAGATGAAGCACTCAAACACAAACAAAGCAAAGCCACATCTAACTTCAAAGAGCACGGTCAAGGACTCTTCCGATTGCGCCGCTATGGGAGCTCAGGCGACATGAATGACCGAGCGAACACAAGGTTTGACTTAGAAATACCAGCGTGGCCTCGGCTTGTTTTAAAAGTGTCAGAGGATGTGACAGTATGAGAATTCAGAGAATGGCCCCTTTTGTATTTGCCCTCACTGTATGGCCAGGTTCCTCACAATCTGTTTGGATGAATCGCATGAGCCTCTGGCATACATTCTGTGTACACTCTGGCATACACTCTGTGTATGTGCGTATGTGTATACACACACTTGCACGCACTCACGCATTCACGCACGCACGCACGCACGCACGCACACACACACACACACACACACAAACTTTTTGGGGGACTCTCCATAGACATAATGTTTTTTTATGCTGGACAAACTGTATATTATATCCCCTTACACTAACCCTGCCCCTAAACCTACCCATCACAGAATTTAGTTTGTTCATGTTTACATAAAATAATAATAATAACAATAATAATAATAATAATAATAATAATAATAATAATAATAATTATTATTATTATTATTATTATTATTATTATTATTATTATTATTATTATTATTTAGGATTTATATATAAAGCATTTAATATGCTTTTTTCCTTATGAGTCAGTGAGCCTTGGACAACAACACTAGCATGGGTATATGTTTTTTTGTGTAATAGCCAACAATACATTGTATGAGTCAAAATTATACATTTTTGATATATATTATTTTGAATATATATCAAAAATGTATTAGTAGTAGTAATATGCACTGTATAGAACTTAATTTGAACAATTTAAAGGTGATTTTCTCATTATTTCGATCTTTTTTTAGAATCTGAAACCCTCAGATTCCAGATTTGAAAATAGTTGAAAATAGTTATCTTGGCCAGAAATTGTCCAAACAAACCATAAATCAATGGAACTCTTATTTTTTCAGCTTTCAGATGATGTATAAATATCAAAAAATGTACCCATATGATTGGTTTTGTGGTCCAGGGTCACATCCATTCATGCATATAAAAACTCTAATCTTGTGACATATTTTATCTTAAAATGTAATGTATTCCTGTGATGCAAAGCTGAATTTCCAACATCATTCCTCTAGCCTTCAGTGTCACATGATCCATCAGAAATCATTATAATATGCTGATTTAGTGCTCAATAAACATCTGGTATTCCATAAAATTTACTATTATCAATGTTTAAAACAGTTTTGCTGATTAATATTTTCATTAAAACCATATCATGATTCTTTGATGAATAGGAAGTTCAAAATTACAATTTATTTGAAATCAAAATCTTTTGTACTATTTTAATGTTTTTATTTTGAATAATTTTTTTGTCTTTCAATAAAAATATATTTTTAACACCAGACTTTTTTTTTTTTTTTTTTTTAAGAGTAGTGTATTATATTTTAAGGATGAATATTTTTTACAGAAAAACAGGACAAAACAGGACAAAAACACCAATAAGCATGTGAACGCTTTCCTGGAACATGCGAGAGCAATAAAGGAACATAGCCTTCGTCAGGAACTCATTAATAACAGTGCTGTCAAAATGCAAGTATGATTTCAGAAAAACAGACATGGAGCACTGAGAGAGGCTTCCATTGTGTTTGTCCTTGTGAATGATGTGCTTCTCCCTGTGTGGGGAGAGACAGAGAGAGAGAGAGAGAGAGAGTGAGAGAGAGAGAGAGAGAGAGAAGGGGGAAGAGGGGGCGGCTCAGTCCGAAGCAGGCCTGGAACAGTGGTTGTCAGAAAGGCCTTGTCCTGCTGTCAGGCCAGCACCACGCTCATCGATCACAGTCACACCCCCTTCCAGCCCGTGTCCCATCCACCATCGGGGGTCCATGCCGCATAAACAGCCCTATCCGCCGCTTGCATCTGCCGCCTGGGGCCTGCATTCCAGGGCCTGCAGAAACCATCTTTGAAGTGAAAAGCACTGGGTCTGCTTTAGAAAGAGTCTTCTTACCCTTCGGACTGCCTCTTACTCCAGCGCTTTGGAAGGTGAGGCCATAAAGGAACAGTTGGAAAAGCAAACAAGCTCTGAAGCCCTGAAAAGACTCATGCACACAGAGCGTCAGAACAGCCCTGGCACTGTAGAACTCGTCTTGGGCATTGTGATTTGTGGCTTTCTTCGTTGTTATTAATTCTTGGGTCAGGACTTCAACAGGACCTTCAATACAAATGTAGTTTCTGTAAACCCACACAGGTTATTTAGACGGCTGCTTTCCCATAAGATTCCTGCTCAGCTGATGTTTGGTTGAAACATCATTATTGCTACAGGGGTTTCTGAGATTTAATTAGTTTTTGTTATAGAAAGTGGAATTATGGGATTTTCAAAAGTCAAATATCTCCTTGGGTGTTTACTCGGATGCATCAGAAAAAATGCAGCTGGAAGACTACACAAATAACTCACTGCTGAATTGATTTGTTTGCAGGATTAATTGACTTTTTGCACTGTAACAACATCCTTTTGGTTCCATAATTGGATTATACGGACAACACTATTGACCTGGAATAATAAACAGCATTTCTACTAGGACTGGGTCATGTGACGATATACATTGTGGATTGCTATATAATTTATACCATGGTTGCAGGGCGTAACGGGAGTTATGTAATCAGATTACTTTTTAAACTAACGAGTAAAGTAACTTAAAAAAAAAAAATCCCATTTATTGACTGACACCTTTTCTGTCCCTTTTATGCTGAGATAGATGTAAACATGATGGTTATTTTAGTTCTAGATGTGAATGTCTAGTTGGTTATGTCTCAAGTGAACGTAAACAAATGGGTGAAGAAACAAATGTGTATGATATAAATGTGTGTGGCAAGGGGGGCGTGGTTCAGCGAGGTCTGCAACGGGAGAGAGAGAGAGATCGGACGGTTGATGCGAAACCCCAGAGACTGAGTTGCCGGAAGCCGGAAGTGCCGACCCGGAAGTGATCGAGTGTCTATGAGAATTCACACAGCAGTGTGTTGTTGAAGTTATACTAAGTTTTTGACCATAAATAAAGAAGCATCAACCGTCCAGCCGACCCCCGTGTCCTCTTCCTTCCTTCTATTATCGAACTTTGTTACAATGTGTATAACAAATGTGTATAAAAGAAATGTATTAGATTTGTACATTAGGTCTTAAAGAGACAACAGCCTAATATACCGTCTGCCATCTGTTCCATTATTGTTAATCATGGAACAATGGTTAATCATAAATATCGCTGATTTGCGTCATCAGTAAAAATGTTGGCCAGACACTAAAGACTACAGCCAGCAGAGGGAGCTATTTCTGCATGTTTTCAACTCGCAGTCACACATGGTGGATGGAGTCGCACTCACAGCTCAGCTCGGCTCAGGCATTCATGGAAACGGTGCAGCCGGCGGAGCAAAGTCAGTATTTTATCTTCTCAAGTTAATTCCTATGAAAGTTAATCTTCCAAAGCCACGAACTGAAAACGCGCCAGACTGAACATGCACTGAGAACTACTGCCGCGAGCGTGGACGCGTTTACCTCAGCTCTCATCACGAGAGTTAATTTAGCTCATCACGATACGTGTAATCTTACTCCTGTTGTGTTTCTGCTGACACTTTCTCAGCAGCTAAATTACAATATATTGAACAGACACTTTCAGGTTTTAATTGTAGTGTCTGTTCTCTAACTGAACTGATTTTATGAAGATGAACGCGGTGGTGGGAAAGTAAAAGTTATTCAGTAGCGGTGGCTTTGGGAGTGGCCTCACAGGGCAGCGAAGCATTCTGGGAATTGTTGTCTTTTCTCAGTCTAGAAAGCACCAAATTCAAAAATAATTTCACATTTCTACTACATTAATGACCCAGTGCTGAAGTTCCCCTTTAAAATAAAGTGTAACCCACAAATATTATATTGTGAAATTTTGCTCATATCGTCCACCCCTAATTTGTACCATATTTCACTAGCGTCTACTGTCAGCAGGACTGCTTTTTTTCATGCCTTGACCATTTGGACGAGTGGAGCACTTATGGTTTATATGTTGCAAGCACATCCCGAAGTAATCTCACATCATTTGGCCATGGTAAATGTCAAGACTGAGACTTTATGGTGGAAAATGCTTTGGGGTCACATATTCGTTGGAAAAACACCTAAAAAAATACTGAGGGAGTGAGTGTCCCTTCACTCGAAATTGATAGAAAAACCAAATGCAATGAGTCAGAGGTACAATAATAGCTTCCATCTGGGACCTGACCCTAGTTTACGAAGGATAATTCCAGCATGAAAGGCCCGCAGCAAACCTGAAAATGATGGCGCTCTTAAGAACAAAGCTTCGGTCGTGTGTGTAAAAAGCCAATCTGTCCTGCAAAGGTGTTAAACAATTACCAGACTGGGTGAAACCACAAAAAAACCCAAGGACAAGTCTTAGTATTTTTCTTATTTTAAAGGATAAAGCAAATCCAATTTCCGCTACTGCTACAAAGATCTTCGAATTACTTTGAGTTCTCTCGCTTAGATCATCTTCATTCATTGGGCTTCCCTCACCAAACAGATAGACATGCTTTTGAGTCAGCTATTTTTTCCTCAACTAGTGGGTCTGACACTCTGTCATTGTGAATTAAAGCACAAACCACTGCCTTCCGGTTTCAAAAGGAGACAATGTCAAGGGCACAATCCCAAGAGTTGTGTCCGAAGAAAATACCCAGGTTACATAATGCACACTATACGCACATTTAAATTACACAAAGATTCCAATCAGATTCCCTAAAACTTCTCTGGTCAATGAATTCTGGGGCTTTATTATGTTAGAGCCCCAATAATTATTAAAGAGTGCAGTGCATTTTCTGATGCCTGAGCAAATCCAGGTCCTGTCTGAAGCCCCATTTTGCCCACTCATTACTTCCAATGGCCCTAACAAAGACAGAAAAGGCAGCACACCAGGAACACTGTTTCTCATCGCAAGTAAGAGAGATTTGGTCAGTGAAACCTACAATAGCCATTCTTTCGGCAACACTGGTGTGGATGGAAGGGTGGTGACTGGGGATATCAAAATCTCATTCAAAGAAAGGTCAAAGAGTGATGTAAAACACTGGTATGAGATCGCCAGACAGCCTTTGATCCACCATCCAGGACAATCATCCACAGAGACGACGACACTCCACTATTTCCACCCACTTTCGGTAAATCGGTCAAAATCCAGAGGTGGAAAAAACAACATTCTGGCCTCCCTATATTGCAGTTACCCACAATTACGATTAGGGTACAATAATTGTGCAACGAAATGAAAAATCTGCACAGATGAAAATCTATTAAAGTCCCATCATCTGCTTGAGTGAGAGAGCATGACCCTTGAAGGAGGCCTCACTGCTGTATTAAGCTTTTTCAGGAGTGTTTTTAATTGTCCATTGAGGTGAGCACAAACTATCCTAACTGACTGAATGCTCTTTAGGGACTTTCAGTCTTAACAATCAGTGCATAAAATTAATGAGCTGTCCTGCTGCTGTGATTTGAAACAAAGCCGGGCAAGCGAACACGTTCCCCATCTGAGCCTCATGCTTTGGGTATTGCAAAACTCAGCCTCATTATCACCACTACCGACTCAAAGGAAACTCAACACTCAAAACGCACGAACAAACAACTGCAGCGAGAGCCGTTGATTTAGGAAATACTATTCAGATCAGAGCAAACAGCCTATAAATTCCCAGCCTCCGCCGCTACAGCCATCAAAGCGCTTTTGTAACAACAGTTTTGTTTTCAACGCCGCATTTCAAGTTTTTGTAAGCAAGATCAGTAAGATTGTTTTTACTTAAAAAGAAATGACCAGAAATTAATACTTTTATTCAGCAAGGATGTGTTCATCAAAAGTTACTATGAAACCATTTATAATATTACAAAGGATTTTATTTATCAAATAATCATGAATACAAATGTATCAGTTTTAAGGTGACCATAATAAGAAATGTCTTGAGCTACAAATCAGCGTATTAGAATAATACCTGGATCAAATAAACGCAGCCTTGGTGAACATAAGTGAGGCACATTTGTACAATGCTAAACTGAAGCTATAGTGGGTAAGAAAGTATTCTTTTAAAAGTGAGGGACACCAGTAGAACTACATCAGGACAGAAGTACAGCTGCTTTGAAGTGGTGCATCACTAAACCATATCAGCCCCCAAATCTGCCTGAAAACCCAGAATAGCCTCCATCAGGCTGTATTAAATCCAGCTTTTGGCTCAGAGGTTTCAATCCAGCTTTAAGAGCTTGTTAAAATAACCCATCGCACTTTCTGCCGCCGCATTATTAAGATCTGATAACTAATCAGGGATAGCGAGCACAGGGATTGTATATCTTGGTAAATCCAGCCGGAATGTAAACCATTGCCACTCTCAAAGGAGCCCCGTGGCAGCTGCGAACATGGGAAGCTTCGCAAAACAGACAGACATCCGGCTCAAATACTCCTTTTATTTGCTGTTTTAAGATCAAATTATGGTTAGAAGAATTTCACACAGATTTTAGATCGTCGACTCGCTCCATTTCATTATCATAATGGGCAGTAATTTCCAATCCTGGACCAATTTAACTAAACAGTGCAATGCAGCAGCCGTACGGCAAAATTCGGATGAAGAATGTGCGAATAACAGCACAGAGGTTATGATATGGTGCAATATTTCTATTCACTCTTAGTGCTGACTCCGTTACAGTGAAGTCTTTCTGTTAGCGATAATGAACATGTGAAAATCTACTTAAGAATCACCCCTAGGTCTATGGCACTACCAATGCTGATAATTAAAGTAACCTTCATTTCATCCGTTGGAAATATCACTTCTCTCCACAAGTTCACACATATTAACACACAAAATCACACTCATTTACACACAAACTAACACCCACATGTGCACATGCATACATAAATTTGTGTTCACATTAGAGAAACGGTTCATTTGCATATCCCTTACATATAAATAACACAAGCACATTAAGGATCTAATTTCTTTTTGCTAGGCAAAATAGAGCACTAAACATCTTAATATGTTTAAGCCTTCACAATCAAATTACTGAGTCTCAATTGCTTTATTGAATATTTACTTGAAATTATTTTAAAAGGCAATCCATATTTATCAGAGGAGACAAGTAATCTAAAAGTAATCTAACCATGTTTCACTAAATTACCACAACAGGGAATTAATCATTTTCATTCATATGAACTAAAACAACAATAATAAACAGGAATGTGTGTGTGTGTGTGTGTGTGTGTGTGTGTGTGTGTGTGTGTGTGTGCGTGCGTGCGTGCGTGCGTGCGTGCGTGCGTGCGTGCGTGCGTGCGTGCGTGCGTGTGTGTGTGTGTGCGCGACCTGGTAATCCCTATGTTATGAGGACAAAATGTCCCCACAAAGATGGCAATATCCGAAATCCTTGTCCTTGTGGCGACATTTTTAGGTCCCCATGAGGAAAACATCTTATAAATCACACAGAAGGAGTTTTTGGAGAAAGTAAAAATGCAGAATGTTTCCTGTGATGGGTAGGTTTAGGGGCAGGGGCAGTGTAAGGGGATAGGATGTACAGTTTGTACAGTATGAAATCTATTACGCCTATGGAAAGTCCCCATAAAACATGGAAACACGACATATGCGCACGTGTGTGTGTGTGTGTGTGTAAAAAATTACAAATGAAGTACTTCCAAGAACATTTTCGGCCTTTGGATGAGAGATTCCCCAATTTTGTCCCTGACAAACCTTGTATATAGCATTTTAAAATTATATAATAAATGATTCATTCAATCAGAAATAATTCATTTAAACTGGCAGAATGAGCTGAATTATTTATTTATTATTATTATTCTAATTAAGTTATGATCATCTTCATGCAAAACTAAATGACATGTTCTTTAGGAAATGTAATTGTCAAATAAAAAGTTCATTAAAATCATCACAATATTCTAAATAATGATTTTTATATCGCAACCAAATTGACTATGAATATTTTGTGACTGTTCCATACATTACCTAGCACATTTTTCTGATTATAAAATTATATAAAAATAATAAAAGCTATCAGAGCTTCTCTGAGACACTGAAAACTGGATCATGAGCAGCTGACATGTATTAAATAAACACAGTGCTATGCTTTACTCTGAAACACAGCACATATATTATCTCATTAAATGTGATTTGATAATAAGCTAATCACACTAAGACTGCGATTCTAGTTTTATTTCTGTGAATCGATGATATAAAAAGGTTTAATGCTTTACTTACTTTCTTTTTAAATGTCAAAATAATAAAACATCAAAATAATCCCAATCTTCTTCTGAATCCTTGATAAATTGTGTGAGATGTATTATTCGCTTCCTGTTCAGATATTGTATACTGTAATTCAACACCCAAAATTTTAACTCTTCTGCATCCCAAGTAAAACTTTTCAATCCAAACATTTACAAAGGCATTAACCAGGAAACCGCACACAGCAGTTGTACTCCACAAAGACATAAAGCTATTAATTATTTAAGAGGGTGTCCCTTAGAGAAGCATCAAAACCCGCTATATGACTCATCCACACTTGAAGTGTTGAAATGAAGGTCTGCACACCTCAAAATATCAGAGTCACACTCGGGCTCCCTGCCGTAATCAATCCGTTAGCACAGCGGGCCTGCCGAGAGATTTGTGACTTAGACCCTTCCTCTGCACATGAGTGTACGACGCAGCAGCTGTCACGCTCTGGTAATATAAGCCCTTATTAGTGTCCATTAGGCTGCACTGAAACTAATAAGAGATTGTCAAATACATCCAAACATTCACACAACTCTTCAGAAAACAGAAGGGCATGGTGAATCACCCTCTTAATGCAAAGCTCGTCGACATGATCACTTCCATCACAGGGTGATCAAGAGGAGGAACAATAGAGATTTATTGACGAGATAAAAATGTAAAATAAAATCTACTTGTTAGGTACAGAAAATGATACTGAGATTCATTCAATAAATCAATCAACCAATAAATAATGGGTTATTATAGTATTTTGTATATACTGCTTTCACATATATTTTTCATTAATTCATTTTTAGTAATTTTGTTGTGTGCTTTTGTGATTTTTACTTTTATTTAATTTCAGTTTTAGTTTTAATTTATTTCCAGTTAGTAATTCAGTTAGATACCAAGGGAACATGTAAAGTCAAATCAAAAATTATTCAGACACCAGATTTAATCTTTTACTATTCTGTGCAGGCACTAGTTCATTTATGTACGTGAGGATAGAAAAATAAAGTAAACTGTGACATATTATACCCAAAAATTATTCACACAGTGGACTACCAGTAAAATGTTAAAAATTTGGGATCAAAATTATTCAGACACTTTGACCTGACCATGTTTTGCTCAAGTGTTTTTTTCTTTAATTGAATAAATTTTGGTTTGACTGTATGTGGCGAGGTTGGCGGTCGAGAGACGTGGGAGGAGAGAGTGAGCGTGATTGAGAATGATCACCTCGAGTCCTCTCAGGAGGGAGCTCGGAGGCAAATAGGACGAGCAACACCAGTGAAGGAGGAGAGAGGACAAGGCCTGGACTTTACGTGGTGTTTTGTTTATGTTTTATTATGTGTGCGTGGCAGCCATCCATAAGGGGCTGCCCGCATTACAATCTTTTTTTAAAAAAAAATTTATTTTATTTTTATTAAAGTATTTTAAATGTTCGCCAGTTCCTGCCTTCTTCCCATATCTAGAACTATGTTACACAGTGTACATACTGTATATATATATATATATATATATATATATATATATATATATATATATATATATATATATATATATATATATATATATATATATATATATCACTCAATTCACAATCATTCAAATCAAAAACGTTTGCTCATTCATCTAACTTACTCTTTCATTATTTCATCATCACTTCCCTTGTTTATTCATCCACTCATTCACTAGCTCATTCACTCATGTACTTATCAACACCCTCCCATTGCCCTGCCATTGTCATTTAAATCCTAGAGACACACTGAATCACTTGACAGGCGTCTGGTTCTACATACCACAAATGGGTGTTTGGATTGATAAATTGTATGGAGCAGTCACCTTCAGAGGCATCAGTCCTACACTTCTCCTGCCAAACCACAGGCTAGAAAACTAGCCAGCAAAAATGCATGACCATGCACAACTATTTGAAATGTATGGTCAGGCCTCAGACATCAGCATTTGTATTCAGTTTCATCGTGTTTTGGCTGATCCCACGTTTCATTCCACTCATGGGGTAAAACGAGAAACGCCAAAATCACATGTGTTTCATATAAATCATGTTTGATGAATAAGGAATTAGGAGAGAAAAATTGTCTGCTTACACATATTAACGGGGAACTTTCCAAAAAGATAGATTCTCTTTTCTATTTTTTTTTTTGAACAACTTGTTGAATATAGCCAAGTAGTGCTCACTACTTCAAAATAACAACATTATAAATAATGATGTTCATTTATCTGCAGTTTAATAAGCCATTTAACAAATTTAAAGTGTAATAATTAAAAGCAGAGTGTGATAATCAATGATCTTCCAAGGGAAGGATCTAGTCCCTAAACTTAAAACACCAGGTCAGAGGTCACAGATCCTTAATGATTTAACCACCATCTTCCTACTTCACAGGCTGATAACAATACAGGTCAAGTTTAGTCTACCATTGCTATGGTTAATAAAACATCAGGAACAACAGTATACTTATTTTTTAGAGCAGTGAAAACTGTAGTACGGTCTTATTTTGCTCATCACTTCGCCTATGGCAAGCAAGTCTCATGCATCTTGATGTAAACACCCTCATGACCCATTTTGCAGCTGTTCCACATATAGTATTCCATAACAGACACAAAAATACACACAAACACAGACGTCTAACAGAACACAAACTGGCAATCAGGGAAACTCTCACATCAAGACACAGAACATATCTTAGTAGTGCTGGAGTACAGAGGATAGACGCAGAGCATTTTATGAAGAGCAGAAGTGATTTCTCCAGGGAGACGGCATAACTCAAGTAATACCACGGGCAGGACTGAAGTGCTCAAACCAGCTGCCAGCCAATCTATTATCAGCTCTCTGAACCAAAGCAAAACTCACACGTATACACACCAGACACAATGTTTTTAGGGCACCTTCAAACTAAAGCTGTGCTTTTTGGGGCGAAAACAGACTTCCAAACTTTAGCCCTATTTGGACAGTAATTGTTTCTCGTGGGGTCATAAGGTATTTTCATCATTTACAGGGGCTAGTCTGTGATTTTATTGTCGTCCGAATCCAGAATGTCAGTGTTTTTCCCACCACCCGCATAAAAATCCTAAGCCAAATTACCTCCTGTTTTTTGAAAAACACCAAGGTCGTGTGGGGATTTAATTGCCATCCGAATCCACATCTTTGAGTTTTTAAGAAGAGATTGCTTCAAAATTTACTGTTTATGTCCTTTTTGACCCCTGCGGAGAGCCGTATATTTGTGCTTCGCTGTAATTTGGATGCATTTTAAAGATCTAGCCGACACTTTTATTACTGAAATGCTGGAAAGTATTTAAGAATAATATTTCTTCACCCCTCAAAAGAGACGAAAACACTAGTAATTAACGTTATATAGGTTAAATTTGCAGCATTGTATTATTTCCGTTTATTTACACATTTTTAAAATGACATCTTTCTTTTTTTATACAGGAGATTTAAACAATTAATAATGTCCTATTATTAAATTAAATATGATTTTATTCATATTTTTCCAAGCATATGACATTTTTTACAGCAGACAATCATTCGACTGACCACATGAGCAGTGTTCCCAGGTGCGAATCACAAAACTCTCTCCACCACGTCAAAAATCGTCCTCCGACTACACGAGTTTTATCACTGAGGTTGCATGCAAATTTATTTTTACAGATGTCCACATGAGAAACAATTACCATCCGAATAGGGCTTATGTGTGAAGCAAATACAGTAGAGTTCATAATTGGCTAAAACTAAATAACAGCTTAACTCGTGGAACTGAAACGCTATTGATCACTTTCCCATTTGCAAGCATGTTCATGATTTCTCATGACTGCTTCTCTCTGAATAGATTGTGTTTGAGAGCAGCTCTGCATTCTTTCAATGCAGCTGCGTCAGACAAACGCAAATGTGGTTTTGTGTGTATAAAATGTTTATTTCAAAGGGGCAAATACATAAAAAACAGGGAATCAGTGTACTCGTGTTAATGATGCAAAAGCAGATAGTGTAAATGGACCTGCAGTAGTGGCTCAGAAATGGCAAACTCGCTTATGCTCCATTCAGGGCATATTCTTGCATTCAAAAAATTTAAATAGAACCCAAAATGGAGGGAAACACCCTCCCACATTAACTTCTTTTAAAGTTAAATTGATCCATACTGATAGAAAAAATTCCAACATCTGTACATTTGAGTGTGCAACAGCTTGTCACTGGGGAAGCACCTTTAAAGTGACAACTTTGTACCTTAAGGTGCATATTAGTCCTTTAAAATATTAATATGCATCTTTAAGGTACTACTTTGAAAATTTTAAGGGTAAATAAAGTACTCCTAAGTAAGGATACTACCCAACTGACAAGACGTTGTACAATATTTGCACAAATGGCATTTACATTTAAACCCCAAATCTAAACTTTTATGTGAAACAAGGAACTATGGCCAAGATCTTCTCTTTTCACCACTTTACAATGTTTAAATATGAGTATATCTGTCTTAAGACTATAAAAAAGTCCACATAAAGCAGTGGAAGTCTCAGATGCTTTACATCAAACACACACACTTATCCCTCTTCAATGACTAACGTACATCTATTTGTGCGTCTGATGAGGTGATGCAGAGAAGTGTTTCACAAGCTTAACTGCTTCAAGCTGCCCTTTAAGGGGGTCTGCACCACAGATCTCCCCTGTCCTCGGCTACACAGAATTCTCATATTCCTCTCTCCAGAGCACGGCTGACAGATCAGAGGTGTGTCCGTATCTGGGAAAAATCCATTTGCACTCAAAGCGAGGGACAGATACTCAACTCACCATGGAGTTTAGAAACATTTCCATCGTGAGCCAAATGCTTCGCCATTACAGACAATGAGCAGCATAAACAAATGAATGGTATTCCAGGGACACACTCAGTTGTCCTATTTAGAGCTGTTGTCTACAGAGCCGGTGCTAGTACATTACGCTGATGAAAGGAGGAAAATGGGCCGTGAAATGAAAAAGGCACTGTAAGGAGAAAAGTGTGCGTGTGAGAGAAAAACTCTACCTTGGCAAGCGACTCCCCGCTCTTCGTAACCTATGTTGCACAGGCATTTCCCAATAGGCACCAGCCACTCTCCCTCAGTACTGCAGTACATTTTTGGTGGATCCTCCTCCCTGGAATTGTTGACGCAGGAGCCTCTAACTTCCACCAGCGACTGAGAGTCGGTGGGTACCGTGTCGGGAAACATAGCCAGGTTTCTCACCGTAAAAGGGCATTTTTTAAAGTACACCCGTACCGAGACAAGGGCCACGCAGGCTCCCACATCCTGGAAAGCCAGGTAAAAGCCCTTCTTAGTCATGGGCCCCACCTCACGGACCTCTGTGTTTAATTTCAGGATGCGGTCGCCTAGATCCATCTGAGTAAAGCTCTCATCAGCGGCGATGGTGTCTATTTTGGAGAACTGGTGTTCGCGGAACTTACTTCCCTGGTCTTCATCTGTCTCCAGGTAGTGTAAGTTGAACGTCTCTTTGCAGGTCAGGACCATGGGAATACTGTTGCAGTCTCTCAGGGTAAACTTGAGCTCCACATGGATCTTCTGTGCTGAATTGCGAGGAATCCAGTTGGTCCTCAACCAGTTGTTCTGGCTGTATTCCATCACGTTGCACACCTGGAAGGTCCGGATGGGTGTGTAGTGTTCATCCACACCGCTAATTTCCTCCCACTGCAAAAAGAGAAAGAAGTTAATCAAATCTATTCCGAGGGAAGGGAACGGCTACTGTACTCGTACATTTCAATGGAACCGCAACGGATGTAAAACACCTGAACAGCGGGCTTATTTATTTCTCAAACACATTTGGAATAATGAATCATTTCAAATTAATATCTCCCCTGTTCATATAATTAATGTGGGAAATAATTAACGAGGCCTTCCACTCTGAGTACTCTCCCTTGTAAGGCGAGTCTGACAAATCATTTTGTTTTGTCACTTGGGGTGTCTGGAGCCACAATGCGGCCAGAAGTCTTGAGGTTTAACATATACAAAGCAAAATAAATGATGAACTGAGAGGCAGTGTTTTCTATTACAATAATGGAGTAGTATATGGCTCTCCATCAAGCTGAAGTTTATAAAAGCTCTTGGCTGAGTGAGACAAGGCCTCTGGAGTGGCAGTGAGCTGTTCATTACCCGGCAGAACAAGTGTGCCCTCAGACTGAAGAATTGCCTATTTGTGTTTCAACTGTGAGAGTGCTTAATGAAACACCCAAAAAGCTTTCAAAGATTTCTTTTTTTTGTTCTTCTTTTTTTTTCAGCATGTTGTTAAGATCTCAACAATTGTATGTATAGATACACAGCCTTTATTTTGAAAGTCAAGCAAAATGACTGAACTCTTTGACAGCTGGCATTCTAACCACACATTTTAATGCAAGACTCGGGATATTTCATAATTAATGCTATATGGAAAGCCAAAATGTATTAAAGTATATAAAGTATATAAAGTATTAAAGTATATAAAGTATTAAAAGTACTTTAATAAAAAGTACTGTATTAAAGTATTATATTTGAACATTTCTGGGATTTCAAAATTAATGCCACATGGAAAGCCAAAAGGGAAGAACGTTTCTGTAATTTATTATATAATTTATAATATTTATGTTATTTCTTTCTGGAGGTGCATCCATTTTGGGTCAAGATCTTGTATTGACAATGCAAGAGTCCAGCACTCTGTAAAGTCTCCTTCAGCACATCCCAAAGACTTTCAATGAATTTCAGGTCTGGACTCCTGAAGTCCAGAGGTGCCAGTTAACGTGTGAAAATGATTCTTCATGCTCCCTCCCAACCATTCTTTCACAGTTTGAGCCTGATAAATATTGACATTGTCATCCTGGAATATGGGCATGGTGTGTCTTTTCTACATGGTTGTTTAAGAAATGAATAGCTACACAATCCATCAATTAGTGTTAGAAGGACTGTTACCAAACATTTAACATGCTAGAAACATAATAATCAATGCAATAATGACCCAATCATTGGCTCTTAAGCATTTGTCTATTTAACAAACAGCAGCTTTTTTAAAGAAAAAAATTTAGGGCGGAGAATTGATTCTATACATCGGTTGTTGATTTGATAGAGCTTACAGTCGATTGTGAGAAAGGGATGGGGTTTAAACAGACTAAATGACTGAAGAAGTCTTGCATATGTCACCACTCACCAGAGAGAACCCTGTTTCACCGAAAGATGGAGATGACATTTTGATAAATAAAAAATAAAAAACATAATGGAGTATTGTTTTATGAATAACAGGCATCCTGATTCTATGTAAATCTTCAGGCCTGGCATTAAGGCAGGATCTAAATGAGGCATTATAATTATAGAAAAATGGAAACTGCTTCTAATATTGTTGAAGTTGTGAATTGCACAAATACGATGCAAATTGAAATAAATCAATGGAAATTTCAGCTGGCCATTTGTCTCAGTTATTTATTGAGCCAACCGGTGTTCCCGAGCATAGCTGATGCTCCAAATGAAGTCCAGGTGCCTAGGCTGTGCCGCATTATCAGACTGCATAGAGAATGACTGTACTGAAACCATGGCTGCCAAAATAAATGAAACATCATATACGATGTGTAAATCACACACACTTGAGAATATAGCGTGGACTGTCTGCTGCCATGAATGACATCATCACCAGCACAAGCCAATCTCCTTCAAATAACTCTACTTTATAATGCATAACACTCGGTTATAGAAAGGGAAACATGGTAAAAGCCTTGTCTGGAAATCTCTTTTATGGACAGCAGCTTCTAAAGGCCGCATTGATTTCTCAGAGAGCACCAGGCTACGATTGGACACCAGTCTGTATTTCCGTCTCCACAGCAGGAGACGTCAGCCCTGCGCTTTGCAACTTAACACTCGACGGGCAGACTGAAGATGACTTTAGGTTTCTCCGAATATCACTTTACAATATAATCCCCCTCCAGCAAGGAAAGCAGCAGAGAAACGAGGAAATCAGCAGTTGGTACATTTGGCAGGGCTGTGGCCCAACTCCCCCCTGTGTACACTCAGTGTGTACACAGGCCAACTGGTACTTCAAACTAATAGATTCCCTGGCACTTGTGGACAAAGTGGAGCAAAGCTTATGTTTCAGACAGATATATAATAAAATTATAATCCTCCTCTCGCTCACATTACAATGGAATCACATTAGTTAGCGAAGACTGACATAAACTGCTGGCTTTTGCTGGTATCACATGCACACTTCCTGTATAGGTGCACACAGTTTCTCTTGATAAAATCACACTCTCTTCATTATAATGGACAAAACTAGAGCAAATTCTGTTTGTGAGGACTCCATTAGAGATGTCGGAGAGGGCATGGAGGAAAAGATACGCTTATGGGTAAACAGGAACTTGTGCAGTGAAGGCTTGATATCCACTAAGAATACACATCATTCCAAGCTTGAGTGGCATTAAAGAGTAAGTGACATGATTTAGCTGACGATAGCTTTTGTTATTTATTTTTAGCTAACTTCTTTTTCTCAATTGGATACCATTTCAAGTCCTTGTGAACCACGAACGTTTTCTTTAGTGCTGTGATGTATTTCCAATTGAAAAGTGGGCGGGGTTTTACAGTACTTGACCACTCTCCATCTCTCACTCATAGCTGACTTAAGGAGGGGTGTGGTTAAGGATATTCAAACCCAAGCCGTCAAGCGGACGTCATCGGAACAGGAAGTAACTTTTCAGATTTTGACATCCAATTACCATGACACATTTTTTTCTGTGTATTAACTTGCATAGATTAATTGTTCACCCTAAGACCTTTAATGTGTGCTAACAGAGTAAATAGGGTCAATTCTGATTTAATGAGGACTTTAAATTAATTTAACATTGATTTATTCTTGAGTAGCAGTGTTGGGGAGCGACTTTTTCAGTAGCATAACAGTAGCTGCTTTTCAAACGTGCAGTTTTTCCTAGTAACAAGCAATTTTTTCCTCAACAAGTAGCAATGAAGAATGAGAAAAAAACAAGATCATTGGTTTTTGTCACAGTGCATTGCAACAGGATTTAATAAACAAATACACTTTTTCCCCTCTTTTACATACAGTTGGAAAGTATAATTAATTTCATTAAAACACTTAATGTAAAAAAGAAGATCTTGTGCAGCAACAAAATATGTAAAAAGCATAAAAACAAAAGGGTTGCACTTTATTTTACAGTACGTGCACTTGTGTGTACTTACAATAATTGCCTAAGAAAGTACTGGTTAATATAAGCTAACTATATGGGTTAAGGATAGGTTTAGGTGTAGGTTAAGGATTAGTACCAAGTTATTACCTAGTTATTGCAGTAGCCATAATAAGTACATAGTATGCACATGCGGAACACGACTGTAAAATAAAAACTCCTTCTGAAAAAGTAAACTTCAGCATTTTTTAAAAAGAGTACTTAATTTTGATATATTATACTTTAAAAGAATATCCCTAAGTGCAAACTGAATGTTAACACACTTGCATATTTTTTTTTACAAATAAATGTATATATATCGTATTTTAATTCATAAATACAATTAGAGCTTTAAATGCTTTTTTGACCATTATAGGACTTGAATAAATCTTTATATGTAATTTAACAATTAGTAGCCTACTTCTATTGTCTAATATATGGTTAAAGTACACTATCATATTTACTAACAAGCATTCATGGTAAATAACAAATACTTTAATGTAAATTCTATTGAAAATTATATGACACACATTTATTTGTAATTACACAAGTTGCAATTTATTACATTTATAATATACTAAAAAATACATTGTAACTTTAAATGCAATGTTGAATAGTACAGTTACAATTATTATAATACTTTAGATGTGTTTTAGTATGTTAGTGTACTTAAAAATTCTACTTAAGTGTTTTAAGAAACATGAAAATGTCATGAAAGTGTACTCTCGTTAAGTATATAAAGTGCCTTTTAGTGATATCATATATGCAAGTACAGTAAAAAAAAAAAACAGATTTAAGATTTGAAAAACACTAAGTGTACATTACATTTGGGACAATTAAGCAAACAGAAAGAAAGAAAGAAAGAAAGAAAGAAAGAAAGAAAGAAAGAAAGAAAGAAAGAAAGAAAGAAAGAAAGAAAGAAAGAAAGAAAGAAAGAAAGAAAGAAAGAAAGAAAGAAAGAAAGAAAGAAAGAAAGAAAGAAAGAAAGAAAGAAAGAAAGAAAGAAAGAAAGAAAGAAAGAAAGAAAGAAAGAAAGAAAGAAAGAAAGAAAGAAAGAAAAAGAAAGAAAGAAAGTATTGTACACTATAAGTAAACTAGCTTCTGTGTAATTAGCTACTTTTGATGGTTGCTATATGTGTAGCTTACTAAATAAAATTAATTGATGTGTAGCTTTTCTTGTATCTTAAGAATCTAGAGTTTCAAAGCAGTTTACACACGCTGTGCAAAAGGCATAAGTCAATCTATATTATATTACAAACACCTAGATAAATTTAAGACACAAATCACTCCAAAGTGAAACTGAAAAAGAGTTATGTTTATACATGAGGCCCATGAACTTTCCCCATTCCCACAATATAGCAGGAAACACTAGAAATGACAAGTGCTTCACCATCTAAGATTTCCTGCTCTAGGTCACAGCAACAACTGTACCCAATCAGTCAATACCTTTTCATCACAGCTTTTACCACAGAGGAACCATAACACATTGTGTGCTGCCCGGACACCCCGCTGCAACCATATGACGTGCTAATCCACCTTTATAGAGGGGGTTTTCTTTGCACTTTGTACAGCTGGAGACCTTTCACAGTTTCTTTTCGGGGGGTGGGGTGGGGGGGGGACTAAATGAGTTTCAGCATCATGTTGGAAATATTGTCTTTCGCTGCGGGCATTGGCAGAGTGTGACTTCAGCAATGCATAATGAAAATTTTGTGTTTGCTACCTATTTTGTCTCAGTCGATTATGCTAAGATGCTTGAGATCTTCTAGCTACTACTCCAGATTTTTAGAGACCAAAATAAGATGAGAAAATACATTATGGGATGTTTGTGTGTACAATGTATAGTTAGATTTTTTCATGAATATGATACAAAAACGTATATGTTATGTTATGTATCGAGAAATGTTATGAAAATGTTTTGTTTAGCACCAAATTCCAAATAAAAATAGAAAAATGTAAACTAATTGTAGAAATTGTGAGGGTGTGTGTTTGTGTGTGTGTGTGTGTGTGTGTGTGTGTGTGTGTGTGTGTGTGTGTGTGTGTGTGTGTGTGTGTGTGTGTGTGTGTGTGTGTGTGTGTGTGTGTGTGTGTGTGTGTGTGTGTGTGTGTGTGTGTGTGCATGCGTGCGTGCGTTCATGTTTTTCTATCCCAGTAGAGACTTCAACTTGAATGCACACGCATTGAATGTGACTCATGAGGATTTGTGTCACCATGGGGACCTAAACTGATGTCCACATGAGAAAACAAGCTTATAAATCATACAGAAGAGATTTTTTGAAAATGTAAACATGCTGAAAGTTTTCTTTAGGGTTAGTAAAGAAAGTTATGGTAGGGTTAGTTTAAGGCAAGTTATGGTAGTGTGTGTGTGTGTGTGTGTGTGTGCGTGCGTGCGTGCGTGCGTGTGTGCGTGTGTGTGTGTGTGTGTGTGGTGTGTGATTAAAAGTTCAAAATGTAAAAGGTATGTAAAGTGAGATGTTACACAAAATTAAACAATTGCCATTAATTTTGTTAAAGTACTGACACAAAAAACATCTGAAAAATATTATCTGAAAAATATTAACATTTTGAAAATATTTAAAATTTGTTTAGCACTTTTAACAACACTGCACATTTTGTTCTTAAGCTAACTTGTAAGTTAACAATATAAAATGTTTCACTCTCTTTTCTCACTCTCAATTTTTCCTGTTTAACTATATGATACATAGTTACATACAGTATGATGTGCAACTGACGTCATATAAGACTACTCATACTATAATATGAATAATACTGAATGATTTTGGTTACATCAATCAATCAAATCTAATATGCATTGCTGGATAGTAACGGAATATATGTAATATGGATTACATAATCAGATTTTTTTTTAAAGTATATACTTGTAATTATATTATATTACATTTTAAAATACTCATAATCAAATTACAATTACATTTTTATTGATTACATTATTACTTAATATTCACAAAATGGCAGTAAATTATCTCTCATTTATTTATTTAAAAAAGTTGTATGTTTTAAATGGTCCTAAAACAGCCTATTGATTATGCATGTTCAGAAAGTCTTCCAGTTATGTCGAATAATTTTTTTTTTTTTTTTTTTTTTGCAATTTGTTTGTATATATATTAGACATTAGAATTTCAAAAACTAGTTCTACTACATTAACCACTACAAAAATATTCTGCCCATCTAAATTTGAAGTTCTGAATATTTTCATTTGTGGCCTACTATACAGTCCAGCCATGATACTCCCTCTGCGAGAGACAATTCATTCAAAAATCTGGAATTAAAAACAATGCCGATGCCAAGCCAAGGCAGTGTTCAAGAGTCATTTGCACTTCTCTTTCAGTTCCTGAGAAGAAACGAGGCATTCCAAACCCCAAAACTACAACCACTAATCAAGCTCTAATCGGTGCCTCAACAGGCGCCTCAGCAAAGATGCTTAACAACTCGAAGAACAATTGCATAGGGTCCTCAGAGCAACGCAAGATCGCAGCAGTTCGTACGGGTAGTCGTGCCGTAGACAGAGTAATCCGACTGCCATGGGTAATGAATCCCAGGCTGAGGCCTGATGCAATTTGGAGAGGCCATAATAAACAGCGCTGCATGTTTAAAGAGCTGTCTGCGCAGGGCCGATTTATATTTACTGGCCTTATCTGAGCGTGAGGCCGCACAGGGAGCGTCCGATGGGCTTAGCTCTTAATTTGCTTTAACCGGGCCGATTTGTGCTTACACTGGCAGAAGGCGGGCGGCCCATCCGTCAGTGTCAGCGCTGCAGCGGCACATTATTTGAAATCATTTTGAGGGCATAGCTTTCAGGGCAAAATGCTTATCGCTCCAAACTAGGGAAAAGTCCTGAGTAATTAGAGTTAATTCACCTTGAGAACCTGATCTTCGCTGTAGTCGTGACAATGGCTACACGTCGACTTAATAAATCCCAGAGCATTCAGCAGGTATCTGCGAGGGATTTCCTTTTTCATTCTAAATCACCTTTATGGCTATTGTAAAGATTAATGATGCTTTCTCTATTGAACTTATGAACATTTAGAAATTAATCTAGCAAATTAGTGCAATTACTCAATTTCCCATAAATGCACTCTACATTAAAAAGCACTTAATTTAAAATGCAAATGACCTTTTTTTTTCTTCATATTTTTCTATTTCTTTACTTTCGCTTTTCTTCTCCCTTTGCGTCTAAGAAAGGAAAGCTTCACGTTTTACTGTGCCAACAGTAAAAAAGAACGAGGGGAAACAAGGTTTGGCAGCTATATGGAACAAATTACTGGATTACCTTTAGCAACTGCCAGCAAGTCATTTTAACACATAATAAAGTTTAAAGAATGGTTTGGTCTGAGTATCCCTTGAGACCAATACCTGTACAACTCGACAAATAAACATGGTTATTATCGGAAGTTGAGACCTTGAGGTTTTGACAACAAAAATAAAGTACCCAGACTTATTTTACGCTGACAGCAGAAACATACCTTTGGGCTTATTATATATATATAATACATGTTATCTCTACTGTATTGTTAGTAAATCGTTTCACACACTGAAATCTTTCTGGTGCTAAATTATTATTATTTGTGATCAATTTCAAAAAATATTTGTATTATCATTATTATTAAATGTTGAAAAAAAATACTGCTTAATATTTTTGTGGGATATATTTCATGAATTTTTAATGAATAGTATGAAAGCGTGTTTCTACCAGAAAATAAAAATAAAATAAAAAGGTAATTGTGACATTTTTTTTTTTTTAGAATTGCATTTGATAAGTCAGAATTCTTCTGAGAAAAATCTTCAGCAATTATCTTATAATTTTTTTTTATTCCATGGTGGAAACAAGCTTTAATAGAATAGAATAGAATAGAATAGAATAGAATAGAATAGAATAGAATAGAATAGAATAGAATAGAATAGAAAGTTCAAATGAACAGCATTTATTTTAAATATAAATCTTGTGTAAGATTATACGTCTTTACAGTATTTTTAATAAATTTAATGCATAATACAATTATTAACTTGTTTGTAACACTTTACTTTTTTGTCCAATTCTCACTGTTAACTAGTTGCGTATTAGCATGAATATTACTAGCATGTCAGCTGTTTATTAGTACTTATAAAGCAAATATAATGCTTTATTCTGCATGACCTTATTCTAATATCCCTTAATCCTACCCAATTCCTAAAGTTAACAGCTACCTTACTAACTATGAATTAACTATTAATAAGCAGTAATTAGGAGCTTATTGAGGCAAAAAGTGTACTTAACAGTTAGTTAATAGTGATATTTGGACCCTAATCTAAAGTGTGACTATTTTTTTTTTTTTTTTTTTTTTTTATTGTACTTAATCCAACATTTTGAATGGTTGTGTACAACGTTTTCCAAAACATGTTAAGCAGCAAAAACTCCTTTCACACTGAAAATAAGAAATGTTTCTTAAACATTTAAATTTAGTGTGTAAATACAATTATTCTCAAATTTTTAAAAAAGATGCACTTTTTGGGGGGCTCCCCAACATCCTCACAGCGTGAAATATCTGTTCTCTTTTTTTTCCACTAAGAAATATGGATTAGGTCTGCAACACTCACCCCATGGGATGGGGATGATATCCATCCCAGCTCCCCTTGGCTTGCTTTGGAGTCCAACAGGTTAACTGTAGAAAAGGAGACAGTAGGGAAGAGAAACAAATAAGCAGTTATCCCTTTTAGATCCGGTTTCACCCCCCCGCCACACTGCCTCTCGGACCGGGATACAGCACTCAGTGTGCAGCGTCCCGATCAACACAGTATTTACTCAGCTGCACTGCTCTTGTGCCACAATCCAATTAAACAAACAATGGAGTCAACAGACTCATCCTTCAAACGAACATTTTCAGTATGCCGTACATGCTTTAACTGGACAGAGAAAAGACACCCTTGTTACCCTTGCATGGGGTCTTTAATGTCTGATACAAATCTTAACAAAGCAAACAAATCACAAATGGTTTCTTTCATCTGACAAGCTGAATAGATTTTAAAGTGATATGTTGATAAGAGATTGTTGCTCAGCATTGTGTGCTAGAGCTTGATTGTTTGTTTGTTTTTTTACTATAATTTATCATTTACAAATAAAAAGGAAATATCCTTTATTGCTATTAATATTTTACTTTTTCCTCACTCATGCAACATAAAAATTCAGGCATTATTGTCCCACTGAATTTGGTTCATAGTACAATGTTTAATCTCTATCTGTCTTTGTGTTTATATATTTATTTGTGTTTGTGCAGATATTTACATTTTTATTAAACAGATTATCAAACCCTTATCAAATCCAGTCAATTTGAAATTAAAGAAACAACAAATCCAAGATAACATAAAACATAAAATGAAAAATAAAACATTGCGAGAGGCCAGAAAGGAAGTATTACTGCATTATTAAAAATGTCTGGCTGCCTGCATGGTGTGCTACAGAGGAGAAGGTCGCGACGAGCCCTTGACATCTCCGTGTCTCCTGCTCTCATAACAATGACTCCTGTTTGATTGAGCAAGGCTTCTACAGGCACAAAGAGAAAGAACAAAAGCCTCCATCGGTGTACAGTAAACGCATAATCCCAGCTGACATGTGGGGCACTCAGCATGGCGTCTATGGCCCCAACTAATAGCTGTGTCACTCATTCTCCCTACAGCGATGGCAAGAAAACATCCAGCCAAATCACAAGTGGACATATGGGACATGAATGACATAGTCCTTTCTTTTATAAAAGTGCCTAGAAACACGCACTTCAATGCTAATATTTATCACAATCTTTAATATTTATTATTTTTACTCATTTATTATTTTACACATTTTATAATAATAATAAAGCTATCAAAATTATGAAATATGACAAATTTTACTTTTTGGTAGTGATCAAAAATATAGGCTATATATATAAAAAAAATTATAACACTTTACAATAGAGTTTGAATAACATGAACTAAGAACGAACAATACTTTGACAGCACATATTATTCTTAGTTCATGTTCATTTCAGCATTTACTAATACATTATTAAAATCAAATGTTGTATTTGTTAACATTAGTTATAATGCACTGTGAACTAACATGTACAACTATATTTTTATATCTTTAACAAAGCTAAACAAATACAGTAACAAATGTATTGCTCATGGTTAGTTCATGTTAGTTAATACATTAATGTTAACAAATGAAACCTTATTGTAAAGTGTTACCAGTTTTTATTTCTGAAAAGATATTCACTTAACACACCTCATGGTGCAAAATGAGATGCCTTTAAAAAGTATTTAAGTTCACATTTATGCTGGATAATTTGCATTGTTTGCCTTTATTATCTGGTCCAACCAGGGATGTGTTTCCCGTACAAAGATGTAACTCGCTGCTTCACTACCATAATACGATGCATCATTGAAGAAACCAACTAGCTAGTCATGATGTTTCCCTAAACTGTATTTTTGCAAATTTGTTGTTTCAGCCACGTTGATTGAGATGATTTGGCTAATAATTACTGACATGGCATCTGAGGATTAATTCTCTTCTTTCTTAGTAATATGCTTTATTTCCATACTCCGTCATATGTGCACTCTTAATAAAGGTCGCTTTAAATCTCTTGACAAAATAAACGACCTAAATGTGCATATTCTAAATAAAATATATAGATTATACTGAATGTCAGCTTGCTTATTTTGCTTAAGATATGGATTTATTAAGTCCATGTCATGCAGACAAGAAACTAGGTTGAGAGCTGTCGATCCAACCACACAACTTTGCGATGCTGTTTGCAAATGTTTGCTGGAAGTATGGTTTCGGGAAACCATGGTAACGACATAACTCGTGACCACAGTGGGCAATGATTTTGGGAAACACACCCCAGATTTTTTGTTTGATTGAAAAAAAGAAGTATAAATAAAATTAAAAAAAAATAAATAAATAAAATAAAATAAAATAAAATAAAATAAAATAAAATAAAATAAAATAAAATAAAATAAAATAAAATAAAATTAAAAAAAATTAAAAAAAAAAAATTGTTTTTATTAAAAGTTTTTAAGATCACAAATAAATAAATTAAAAATTAAAAATTCAGTCAGGTGCATCCATAATTTTGATTGGTAGTGTATATGTCATGGGTTCTGTGGAGATTCTGTTGGAGACCCTATTACTAAATTCCAGCACAAAACGGCACCGCACCTGAGCACTAGCCAAACAGCTGGCTGTTCTCATACTGTAGATGATCCCCATTAACTATAATAAAGCTATCTGCTTATGTCAGATAATGGCAGCTCACATCCAGCTCCGTTGGTTCCAATTTAAATTTCTCAATGAGCCGAGCCGGCATCTCAAATTGAGCCGACCAGGGAAATTTGAGACCATAAAATTAGATAGCTACATGGGTGAGGCAAATTCTGCAGCTGTAAGAGAAGGAAATCACAGCCAACGTCATTCCCAAACACTCCACGAGAAGTGTAGCATCAAGCAACGCGTCCAAGCTCAAAACAAAGGGCTAATTATGAACAGCTGATTCAACGGCCGTTTCATCCAACGACCACACCAGACAAAATAGGTAAATCAATACAGGAGCGAGACAATAATCTAGGATTCCAACCACAGGCCGCCAAGGGGAGTCTACCTCTCTAATGTATCATCCCTGCACTACTAGCTATTGTTTTCTTTTCATCAGCACATGGCACACTGATCGAATAGATGCTGACAATGAAGACAATGGTAATGTTTCATTCACAAACTAAGAACAGCTCAATGTGAAATACATATTTACGTTGAGATACTGACCAAAGAAAGAAGACAATAAATCAGTATTAAACCTGCCCTACTACTTTACCCATCAACATACAGATTAAATAAAGAAACATTTAAAGTCACATGGCATCATAATTTCACTTTTATATTATATTATGGCAGTTGAACTACAATAGGCAAGTTGAAATGTCCTGTTGTAAAAATCCATATAAAACAAGTTTTTTTTAATGTATTTATTTTTATAAATTAATATCATGAGAGCAGATTTTATGACATCTTATAACAACCTACACTGAATATTTGTACTTTTAAAAAATAATTTGTAACACAAACCATTTAAAATGAACTAGTGAAAAACTAAACATATATATTTTGATAACGCTTTAGTATGGGGAACACATATTCACTATTAAGTACGACTTTTGCCTTAATAAACTCCTAATTTACTGCTTATTAATATTTAGTAAAGTAGTTTTTGTAGCATTTAAGTTTAGGTATTGAGTTAATAACTGAACCTTAAAATAAAGTGTTACCTATATTTTTAAAGTAAAACATTATGTTTATTTTATAATTTTATTTTTAGTTACTCTCTCTCTCTCTCTCTCTCTCTCTCTCTCTCTCTCTCTCTCTCTCTCTCTCTCTCTCTCTCTCTCTCTCTCTCTCATGGGGATTTTTCATAGGCGTAATGGTTTTTATACCGTTCAAACTGTACTTTCTATCCCCTTACACTGCCCCTACCCCTAAACCTACCCATCACAGGAAACATTCTGCATTTTTATTTTCTAAAAAAAACTCATCCTGTATGATTTATAAGCATTTTGAAAAGTGAGGACATGGCCAATGTCCTCATAAGTCACCCTCTCCTTGTAATACCTGTGTCATACCCATGTCATTATACACATTTGTGTCCTGATATTTCACAAAAACAAGCACACACACACACACACACACACACACACACACACACACACACACACACACACGTCAAAAACAGAAAACTAGATGTCATTGCTCTGACATCTTTTCTGTGAAGGTTTTTGCGTGCCCTTTTATAATTGCCTCGTCACATAATCCTTAAGATTTTACTGTTTCAGGGATAGGGATAGAGAGCGCACATAAAATAGCCACTAACCTTAAACTTAGTAGTGAACATGTTTGTCGATTACGATCTGAACGAGGTTTGCATGAGTATAAGAGAACCATATGGCCTGTAAATGGCACACTGCCCTCTTTTCTCTGCGTTCTCTTCACCTCTCAGGTAGTTAATTAAATCTGTTATTGAATTAAGAGGAGAGTCAGGTGTCCGAACACCCCAGAACCGCCGGGTCCTCGGAGAGGACAAGAGGACTTGATGCCTGGCTTTATTAAAATCTGACTGTGGGTGTGTATAAGACACATGGCGGACTTGGGGATTATTTTCAAAGGATTTTCGAGCGAACACGTCAGGCCTCATATGTGTGTCCAAAATACCCACTGCTTCTCCAATGATCCCTTTTCTCACCCACCCTAGATCCTCCCATGCAGCTGGTCTACCTTCACACAGAAACCCCAAGGGTCGCGACAAACCACACACGTATAGCGCACATATCTTTCCAAGAGGTCAATACTTGTAAGGGATGTTATCACAATTGGCTTCCTTTTAATCCAAACCACATTTTGGGTTTTAGATTCAAAAACATTTGCCACTCTTGATTTACTAATTCCCTAACAAAATGGAAAACAATAGCAAAACAGGGCTTGCAGCTTGATCGAAGGTTCCGCCCATAGTGGCAAGATGGCAATGAAGTATTAACCTCTACACTATGAATAATTCAGTCGAGTCTCAGGGTGTCTGCCTCAGCCCCTCTGAATCCTCACAGCTTTTTTTGCCCACCATATTTGTCCAAAACCCACCCATCTGCATGACCATGCACATTACTGTTATATTGATCACACATGTGTTTGTATGTGTGAGCAAATTTCCACACATCCGAAAAGTAACGTCACTCAAAAAACATTAGCCGTCCCAGCTGGAAACTAGTGCACCATGACATCAGACCACACCATGTCGTGCTGCCATCACATAGTCTGAGGGAGCGGGGCATTGTGGCTTGCGTACTGCGCCATTTTGGCCACAAGTAAGAAAATGGAAACCCTAGTGACGGAATTGTGTTGCATGATTCGTTTACATCTATATTTATGTTTTTTGGCAGATGCTTTATTCTGGAGCTGATCGGCTTTGTGAAGATTTTCTGAGGTATTCCAATGACAATTTTGTTATTTTTGTTGAAATCGTCCTATAAGGATGTGGTCAACTGTTAGCTATAATTCCGCATGCTCGGAAAACTGTCTGCCGTAAGTGTACTGACAGTAGAATAGGCGATATGCATTACAGTAAGTTTACCCACCACAAACTTGACTCACATAGGCCAAGCTAAATGGCAGAAAAATGAATTTGCTTCTTTACACAGAAGTATGTTTCACTAGGCAGTGTGCCCGGATCCCCAAAAAAAAGATATCAATTCCAAGGTATCAAGCTATATAAATATATCAATTTAAACTTTAAGTCAAATGTGTATATTTTAAGTATAAAACTTGTGTGTGTATATGTGTGTTGGGGGGGGGGGGGTAAAAATAGTGGATAATAGTTTAGACTATTACTTTGCTGCTTAGATATTTAACATTTGCATTTATAAATAACTATAGGCTACCTGTATGTATACCAGAAAATACACAGGACAATTAGTAAAAAAAAAAAATCATAATAATAATAACTTAAAAAAATCTTCTTCTTCTTCTTCTTCTTCTTCTTCTTCTTCTTCTTCTTCTTCTTCTTCTTCTTCTTCTTCTTCTTCGTCTTCTTTTCTTTTCTTTTCTTTTCTTTTCTTTTCTTTTATTTTCTGTATTATTATTATTATTATTATTATTATTATTATTATTATTATTATTATTATTATTATTATTATTATTATATTTGCTGTAGTTTTCAAGTAGCCACCTTTGCTGTGAAATTGTTCCCCAACTTTCTAATTCTTTTTTTTTTTTTTTTTTAAAGGCCACCAGCTATGGCTTTTTACAATTATTTTAAAACTTAATTCTGCTCAGTTAAAAAAGAAAATGTCATAGTAAAGTGTTTCAGGATTACATTTGTTTTATCCTCTATCTTTAACAACAAATATGCTAATAACACACGGCAAATGCGACTGTGTAGCTGTATGGTTTTGGTTATCAAAATGCTATTTATTTTTAACATTCAGACTTTACTTTAAAGTTTCGAATATTATTATTATTATTATTATTATTATTATTATTATTATTATTATTATTATTATTATTATTATTATTATCCCTATTTTACGACCTGATGTTAAGGGTTAAAGTGCACGGCCCGTGTAGTAAATCGGCCCATTTCAGCTCGAGCAGAAGAAAACGACTGAAGACTGAAGAGTAGGCTATAGGTGTCAGGTCAACAGTTAGGCTATGGGATTTGTTAAGGAAAGTTATGAGTGTTAAATAGTAGGCAATAATAATTAAATAAAGAGTGGCAAATGTATCCCTTTTAACATAAATTAAAATAAATAAATAAAAATGAACACTTATTTTAATGAGGGGGGAAACGGAAATAGGCTTAAGTCTCGATTCACATAGATAGGCTATAACTTTTGAATCACACATAGGCCTAAAATCTGAAAGGATTTATGAGTCTTTTTTTTTTTCCTGAATGAATGCTCGTGGAAGACTGCGTCGATATAGACTACATGAATTTCTGAATGTGACCCGCGACTAGGTCATCAAAATGGCCTTTGACGCATTAGGCTACACTTTCAATAGCCTATAGCACATACAAATATTTATTTTTGTATTAATGAAAATTAAACCTGTTTTATTGTTAATTCAATTTATATTTGGAGATTATAAATACTGCACTTGAGCTGATTAGGCGACTGCTAGCTGTAAAAAAAGCACTTTGCTCCAAATAATATCAATGACTGCGGCTCTATACTGACACTCTCTGGTGAAAAACACGTCCCATTATATGCTATTTGAGCAAAAGATAATTCACAGCCCATAAATCAAAACAGGAGAGAAAAGCCGCTCTATCACAAAGAACAGACAGCTAAAACACCCTGAAACATCAGAACGATCCTCTTGAGTTGACAGAATTTATAAACAGTTCTCATCTTTTCTACACAGATCAGATGTTAAACTCTCACACAAAAATACAATTCTAAACTCAATAATAGCAAATTGGCCTGTATATTTAATCTCAAACATGAAAAGCCATACATCCCCCAAACGAATCTCTCCATCACCATTGTAGAGGCTATTGAACAAGCCTACCATTAGCGAACATCTCTGTTGTTTCTAATTAGGCCAATAGAACACCTGAAGCTTTGGAAATGCTCATATGTAATATGTAGTGGATATGGGAAAATACTGACGGAAGCTTTTGTAATTAGTATTTATGGGCTATACACGAAGTTTCTCGTAATTTTCCCCGACTCTAAAAACTTTACCGCTCTGGAGGGGACACAATTCGAACAGTTCACACACTGCGAACTAAACAGTTGTGATATGGGACAGGCTGTAAACAGGATGCATATGCATTTCAAGCAAATAATAAAATAAGCCTAACATAAAAAATATTATCCGTTTTAGGCCTACATCTCGACTCCGCCGCTTCTTGGGTGTTTTATAAAGGACGAGATGTCAAACTACAAACTCACTGTCCTAGAAAAATAATAGGCCTAAGTGTTTTAAGAAATATATAGTGGTACTGTGCCTAACTTGCTGACTCCTAATAGATTTTAAGTTATTGACTAACTGTAGGCCTAATAGCCTACTGCTTTAAATGTTCACTTTATTTTAAATCGTAGGCTATATTAATTTGTAGGCCTATCGTGTAGTTATAGGCTATAATATAGGCTAGTTGTATAGTATATATTCAATAGGATATTCAATAGGCCATATGTGATTGAAAATTACAAGTTTACTTAGGCTATATAACTGGCAGTATATGTGCCAATATGTTTAGTTAGGCAACTTATGTGATTAGTTGTAAAATTGACAGGGGTTTTGAACAAGGTAATACACTCAGATGTATTTATTTTTGAGGAATAGCCTAACTGCCCGCCACCGTAAGCAGCTTTATTACAAAATGCTTTCAGTTCACGTCAACGTGCTTTGTCAAAAATTGATGAATAGATAAAATAAGATAATAAAACGGAGAACAGTCTAACTTCAGTGTAACTATGTGACAGGCATTTACGGCGTAAATTTCGTCCTGCCCAAAGGGTGCATTTGCAGAAAAGTAGCCTCTGCATTTAGTAAACTGAACTATTTCATGTAGGGTATTACAACAAACGCGCGTATAGGCTAACTGAAATAAACTAGGTGCACAAAACTTGCAGCGCATGTAACTTGACTATCGTTTGCACGGCAAAAATACATCATAGCGTAATTAAAGCAATTTCTTAATGATCAAGAAAGTGCAAATACATTAACTGCACAAAGAGTCTTTACACATATACCCCATATTAAGATTATGCATATGCTCGTTAGAATTTCGGACTGGATTTCGCGCTCAGACGGTGCGCGTTGTGCTTTCCCAAATGATCGATCGTTTCAAAATATGCTCTTATCCTGTAGCCAGCTGTGACCCTAACAAACAATAATAAACAGCACTAAAAGTTTGATTTGCAGCGATCCCCTTGTAGCCTTTTCTCGCGAAATCAAGTCAATGCGTCTCGCGCAGAACTGCGATATTATTGATTCCCAGACCAAATCGGTTCATGTGAAGCAGCTGGTTTAAGATAAAGTGAATAAGCGCGCGATTAACAAATATAACCACATTCGCCGCGGCATCGAGAAGCATCGAAGGTAAAGCAGGTAACTATTGCACTTGAATTTAATTTCCTCTGTCAACGTGCTGCAGATTAAACAACCCTTTCAGGACCAGCTCAAGTCAACTGACAATATTAGCTAAAGACACACTACAGTATAAGGAGAGATGAGGATAACATGTCTCACTCCAGACGTTATCTTACCTTCGTTGGACGGATGAATAATGAATTCTGCGCTGGAAATGAACGTGAAGAGAAAAAGGAAAAGTATTAAGCTTTTGAAATCCATGATAGCAGTTCAGGGGGCAAAGCAAGGTACATAACTCCATGAAGCATGCCACTCATGTGAGGGCTTCTGTTCCGACACAAGTTACCATTCTCGGCTCAGAGGCTGATGTCAAGTTTGACACCGGAGACGAGGAGGAGTCTCTCTCTCTCTCTCTCTCTCTCTCTCTCTCTCTCTCTCTCTCTCTCTCTCTCTCTCTCTCTCTCTCTCTCTCTCTCTCTCTCTCTCTCTCTCTCTCTCTCTCCTCAGATCTCACTGGGAGCTTCCCTTTTTTCGCTGGGTCCTACACACCAGACAGCGCCGTTTATTAGACCGGCAGGTTCAAAAGAGGTCATGTCATCTCTCGGAAATTGAAGAGAAGACGAAAACACACGAGGCAGCTCATCAAATTCCAGTTGCTATATGTCACACTGTGGGATTTATGCACTTCCTTTCCCTAAAAACAGCATTAAGCTCAACCCATATGTCACATCACGAAAGCTATAGGCTACATACAACAACTCGAAGTATAAACACATGGCTTTGTTTGGTCACATGAATGTAAGGGGTCACATTTACACTACTCAAGAACTGAATAATACAAATAACAACACATATATTTTATTGAGCTTTTGTTAGTAGGCTGTTGCACAGTTAACAAAATCAATACCCACTAACACTAGAAATGCAAGTCGCCATTAAATCTTTTTTTTATTTTATTTTTTATTTTTTTGATTATGTGGAATATTGCAATATTTATTTATTTTAAAGGGTAAGTTCATTCAAAAATGAAAATTAGATGTTTATCTGCTTACCCCAAGTGCATCCAACATGTAGGTGTGTCTGTTTCTTCAGTCGAACACAAATGAAGATTTTTAACTCCAACCGCTGCTGTGTGCCAGTCATATAATGGGGGGAATAGGTAAAAAGTCTATGAGAGGAAAACATACAAATAAAAAAACATGCTTAAGCAACGTGCACAAAAACCCTGATGCTCCTCACGACACATTGATTTGTTAAGACACGAACCCATCGGTTTCGGTGAGAAGCAGATAAACATCTAATTTTCATTTTTTGGGTGAACTAACCCTTTAATAACTAGACTAAATTTAATAAATCAGTGCACACCATTATTCTATTCTTTAATTCATCTGCCCTAATAATCTTTAATTCAAAATAGCTTCCTCTCATCTCTTCTCTGATGATGTGTTGATGGGCACGAGGGCGGGACAATCTGTCATTCACATGAGATAGGAGCAACAGCATGATCTTCACTATATCTTTTCTTGTAGCTTTAACTGTAGCTGATTTTTTAACAAATTATTAAAAAAGTATTTTTATGTTTATAATATTTTCTAGAATATTTAGGCTATGATATTGTAAGATTTATTTAAAATGGACACTAACATAAACAACTTTCATTATGTTATTTGTTTGTTCAATTTATTTTTTATTTTTTATACAAACTGCACTGTCATCATGAACAAATATCTCTCAGACATTGTTCCATACAGAAACTGTATGTAGGCTGCATGCTGTCATATCAGGCCTTTAAAACCTGTCTAAGCAGCTGTTGGGTGGAGAGCCGTCCTGTAGAGGCTGATCGAGCCTGAGACAGCCATCATACATAAACCAACTGGAACAACTTTCAAGAGACACTTAGAAAGGAAGTAAACATCACTTGAGTTTCAATAAAAAACACTCACAGGATGTGAATAAAGTGGACTGAGGGGATTTGACATTTATTGAACTGTAATATTGAGCAATAATTGTTGCAATATATATATTTGCAAGGTATAATACTAATGAGTTTCTTTTGGTGAACTTTTGCAGTTCTTTATTAAAACAATAGGAATATTATTCAATAATAATATATAAATTAAATAATAAATAATGAAATTCAAATATTTTATAAATATTTATAAAAAAAATACAAAAAGAAAAAAAAATATTATGTAAAGGCCAAGGTTCGCAGAGCAACTCTACTTTTGCTTAGTCTAGCTAATTTTCCTCAATTTTTTAAAGTTAAGAAATTAAAATTTTAGGTAAACAGAACTTGCAGATTTTTATTTTTATTTTTGTAATCATATATTTGAATTGCTTTGGAATATTTGAGTAAGTTAAATAATTCATTTAACTTAAAAATATCATGTAATCTAAAAAAATTTGTAGTGGAAATTTGACAAGCTTTAACTAGCTAATCCAATAAATGCCACCTCGCTAATTGGAAACACAATGCTTTGGTAGCATTAGCATAGATAGCACTTGCTGAATGTGGACAGCAATACATTTAATATCTGTTTTTAAACTAAGCTCACAATCCACTCGTCACCATGATGGCATAACAAAAAAATAACATTACTAAATGTCCCACTTAACATCAATCTTAATATATATATATATATTATATAACAACGAATTTTGGCATTTACTGTTCCTTTTGAGTGTTGTATCAAAGGATGCTGTGGGACATAGAAATCCCAGCCCAGTTTCAGTTAAATTTAAGTTGCCTGAATGTAAAGAAACACATTAATAAAACTCAAAACAAATAAATAATTCAGGTTAATTAAAATGTGGCAGTTTTGAGAACTCAAAAGAAAAAGAAAGTTCAAAATACTCGTAAAAGTTTATTTGTTTGATGTAATTTGTTTAATTTGAGTTGGCTCTACTCAAACCAATTCATTATTTTAAGTGTTTGGGTGCAGTGTAAGAGTCAGCTTTAAATAAAAACATGCAAAATATAGAGATTCTTAATTCAGCTGTACAATTGCCTTTATTTGTAACAATTTAATGTATTCATTGACAAACTATGTCTCAAATGTTTAATCCAATTGAACACCATGATGAATGGATTTCTAAATATTTTTTACATGCATACAAAAAAAATCTATTGTATTAAATCTGTTTTTCCATATCTGAGACAGGCATATTTAATCCTTGTCTGCTCTTACTTGTGGTGAAACTATTTTATTACATTTCTTTTTCAGAGCAATTTAATACTTTAAAAGGAATAAAATTAGGTTAGAACATGAAATATATATACACAATAACTGTGATTTCTATTGCTGACAATTATACTCCTCTCCTCTGTTGTTAACTTGTATTTCATTATTTTTCCCCCACTGGTCCCTTTTCCACACTGGATATGATATAAACTGTCAGACTTGTGTAAACTGTGTTATAGTATATGCAATTTTTTTTTTTTTTTTTTTAGCTGCACTTTTGGGTCTTTTTTGGAACTCCCTGTCACCGCAATCAAGTCTGAATATTGATTTAATGTTCCAATGTGACTTAAATATGTTGTGAGGAAGAACGGCATTCTTCACTTTTACAAAAACAGAGAAAGCAGATGTTGAAATATATATGCCCCTGCAGCTACAGAGAAAAACTTTGCAAAATACAAATACGTACAATCGAGTTTAATGGCAGTACAGGAAGCCCTTTCCTGTCTGCCGAGGATACACTTTTCATTTAGTTTCTTACAGAATTGGGCTCTTTTCAATCATTTAATTCAGTGCTTTTTCCCTAGAAGCTGACAAATTATTTGGCAGGATAAAACACATATTTTAAAGCCATTGTCTCACTGACTTTCTGTCTTGAGCACAAAGTATCAGCTCAACATCAAGTTAAAGCTGCAGGCAGTCTAAAGGGATATCTACAGCTGAATCATTTGTCAATTCATTCTTATTCCCACTCTAAAAGTGCTAACACGATCCCAGATTTAACAGTATGTTTAACAAGTAAATATGTCTGGAGCATGATTTAGTGGAGAAAAGCAAAACAAAGAGACAAATCAACTGAAGTAGCGATTAAAAACAGGAACACAACATTTGGTTTTCCCAGTACCATTGAGGTTTTGTCTGAGGCATACGCTGCCTCGATGTGTGGCCCATATTATAGCGTGTGAAAGTTAAACACAATACTTTTTGCTGATCTCAGCACAGTGAAAAGAACTTAAACAGGAAAACCATAGACCACTTCATAAGATAATACTGCCTCTTTTTTTTATCAAATTAATTAAATAAAACAATGTCAAAACAAGTACAGTTAATTTAATCTAATTGTTTTTAATGTAACATTATATTTAAAATTTTTAAAAAACATACTGTAATAAATTATAATTCTGCTAATGTCTAACATAAAGCAAAGTCTGAGTTGTAGAGTTTTCCAGATCTCCACAAATCCTCTCTTTTGTCTTGCACTTCAACGGACTTTACTGTTTTTGTCGGAGAGCCATGTTGTGTTCTGGGTGCCAGTTTTGGATGCCATCCCTCCACCATCTGCTCCTGGATCATGCCAATCAGAGTTTGGAATGGCACCTCTGCCTCGCCAGCCAACATAACAGTTGCATTGCAATTGGTCAGCTGTAGATTTTCCCTCAGGCCACACCTATCTCTCATTTCACAGAGGATGAGTTTCCCCATTATTCGGTCAGTTTGCTATAGCATATCATGAATCATCTGTTCCGCATTCTTGTTAGATACACCACTGCATTTAATGAGTAGAATAATGAATCTAAAATGCAAATGTGCGCCTCCACATATGTGTTTATGATAGCTTTATATACATGCGAATAAGGAATATTGATACAATTTGCGTTGAACTTGATTTATTATTCATGCACTTTGATACCCAGAGTAGTAATGCTTTGTTTACCATTCTTTCCACAAATACTATTGGCATGTCGCAGCGAGCTATTGCTACAGCCTGCAAATAGCTGAGTACACATTATTCATGAACATTGAACTGCAGGGATTTGGGTCATTGCATTGCTTCAGATGAATGCACAAATAGTTCAAAAAGTACACATGAAATGGGTCATCACTTATGAAACACGCAGTTTCTTCCGCTTTACAATATGACACTTGAGTTTAAGGCAAGACATTAAGTGCAAATTCATTGTTTTCTTTCATACACTTGTCAGTTTGGGGATTTTAGGATATTTGGCTTTCCATAACGTGTTGTTTCAGACAAGTTAAAAGAAAACATCCAAAATACATTTTTGTAAGTGTTTATTTTATTGCACCCTTTCTATTTGCATATATTTCAATTACAATACATATATTTAAAGGCCGTTTTCTCAAAATGAATCTTTCTCATCCACTCCAGTAGCACTTACATACACCAAATGGTTTTCACAGATAGGTTTGTTCACATACACAGCATTGACAAAAGTTTTGGGACGTCTGCCTGCACATGCACATGAGCTTTAATGACATCCTGTTCTTAATCTGTAGGGTTTTATATGGGTTTTATAAGGCCATCCACAAGATCTAGGAGTGTGTTTATGGGAATGTTTGACCATTCTTCTAGAAGCTCATTTGTGAGGTCAGTCATTGATGTTGGATGAGAAGGCCTGGCTCACAGTCTCCGCTCTAATTCATCCCAAAGGTGTTCTGTCGGGTTGAGATCAGGACTCTGTGCAGGCCAGTTAAGTTCCTCCACACCAAACTCGCTCATCACTGTCTTTATGGACCTTGCTTTGTGCACTGGTGTGAAGTCATGTTGGCCATCCCCAAACTGTCCCCACAAAGTTGGGAGCATAAAATTGTCCAAAATGTCTTTGGATGCTGAAGCATTAAGAGTTCCTTTCACTGGAACTAAGGGGACAAGCCCAACCCGTTGAAAAACCCCACAACACAACCCCACACCATAATCCCCCTCCACCAAACTACACTTGGCACAGTATCGTTCTCCTGGCAACGGTTAAAACCCAGACTCGTCCATTGGATTGCCAGACAGAGAAGTGTGATTTGTCACTCAACAAGTCTCCACAGCTCTAGAGTCCAGTGGTGGCGTGCTTTACACCCCTGCATCTGACGCTTTGCATAGCACTTGGTGATGTTAGGCTTGGAGGCAGCTGCTAGGCCATGGAAACCCATTCCATAAAGCTCTCTATACACTGTTCTTGAGCTAATCTGAAGGCACACAAAGTTTGGAGGTCTAGTTATTGACTCAAAAAGTTGGCTACTTTTGCTCACTGTGACCCTCAGAATATACTGACCACACTCTGTGATTTTACGTGGCCTACCACGTTATGGCTGAGCTGCTGTTGTTCCCAATTGCTTCCACTTTGTCATAATACCACAAATAGTTGACCACGGAAAATTTTGTAGTGAGGAAATTTTATGAATGGACTTATTGCACAGGTGGCAAACCTATCACAGCACCACACTCAAATTCACTGAGCTCCTGAGAGTGACCCATTCTTTCACAAATGTTTGTAGAAGCAGGCATGCTTGACTTTATACACATTTGGCCATGGAAGTGTTTGGAACACCTGAATTCAATGATCTAGAGGGTGTCCCAATACGGTGTAAATATATAATATATCTTTTTTTTTTCTGGCTGTTGACAGTGTTTTTTTTTTTTTTTTTTTTTTTTTTTTAATAGAGTGATTAATTCCCCAAATTCCCTTTTACAAATATTTGACTCTATAATGTCAACAAAATGAAAGAAAAATGTTGAACTTGGCTTTACCAAATTATCTTCTGGAAATGTATGCAATATTTCACCCAAAAAACTAAAATTATGTCATCATTTACTCACCCTCATGTCATTCCAAACCTGGATGACTTTCTTTCTTCCGTTGAATGTGAATGAAGATTTTTGAAGAATGTTCATAACCAAAGTTTTGGTGAAACTGACTTCTACTGCAAACTACAGAAAAAAAGAAAGAGATAAACATTTCTCAAAATATTTTATTTTATGTTCCATAAAACATTAAAAAAAAACTTTATAAAGCCACTTTAAATGAATAATAATAACATATATTTCCCCCCCCCCAATTTCTAACTTTTAAAAGCATGGATATATGCATGCCATACATCTTAGGAACTGACAAATTACCCATTGAGGACTAATGCAAGCACAACATTGGGAATTATAATGCTGTATTGTGTTTGAAAAATGGCCAAAACTAAAACATGCTCAAGATTAATCACAGTGGGGTGTATGATATAGCACAGGCCTCATGTGTGCAAACGATGTATATGAGCACTTTGTCTAATAGCACAATATTGGTCTCTGGCTTATTAGGGCTCTGTTCAGTGAACACATTTGTGTCGTCTAGACTGTAAAGCAGGGGGCCCTACCACAGACCTAGAGTTACGTACTGGATCGCTGCTATGGCGCTGCGAGACTAGCTTGCATCACACACGCCACCCACATGATCTGCCTCTCCTCAAAGTCAGGGAATTTGCCCTCGTGAGTTCATTAATCAAAGCCTTTAATTGCATCTGAATGAATCGCAGCCATGCAGCTGCAATGCCATAAAAAAAGAGATGGGAAAAACTGATACAAGGCAGTCTTTGCAGATGACAGGCTTCAGTTATACTCTATAGAAGTACAATGATTGCTCTTATGACAATTGCATTATTAGCTACAATCCAAACCCGCAGAGTCTGCAGAGCAAATTTTGTACAGGTGCCAGTTCACAAGAAAAGTCAGTACTCATTGACTCCTTAATATGTATTTTCATTGCAAATAAAATAGGCTAATGCCAGACCACTTTGGAGGTACATTATTGGGAAAACAGAGACCTCTCGGAAGCAATTAGTTGTGTCTACTTCTCATTTAGAGCTAAGTGTAATTGCTCCTTTAATTAGGCTTCCAGCCCTGACACAAAGTCTAATCTGGCATGATTCTGACTGGAGGTTACAAGGCGTTCACAACCCAAATGGCAGGGATCTACACTTAATCCTGTAAAGAAAAAGCATGCACAAACAAGCACAAGCATGTGTGCACAGGTTCACATTATTGAGCGCAGACTGCTATTGTTTTAGAAAATGGATGGATTAGTAATACACTAAAAAAAAAATCAGGCCCAATTGAAAATATTCTAGTGACTGATCATATCTAAATTGTTCAGTTGGCCAAATTGAAATTCTAATTCATAGAAATTCAATTGAAAAATAGAAATGTGATCAGTCGATACATTTTTCATGTTTTTTACAGTGTACACACCCACAAATAAATATCAAAAGTGAGTTTAAAGGACCTATATATAATTAAATATTTTTATTTTAAAAAGTATAGATATGACTTGCAATAATTAATATAAAATATTAAAAATAAGATCAAATATAATTCTAAATATTTGGACGACACTTTAAAAAAAAAAAAGGTTGAGAAAAAAAGAGGCACAAACACACCTTACAAGTAAAAAAATTGCAAAAATAAGTTTGTTAAAAAGTTAACCTAACCACCAATTGCTCCCTGAGCGCTGCAGCATAGCTGCCTACTGCTCCAAGTGTGTGTACAGTGTGTGTGTTCAGTACTCACTGCTCTGTGAGCACTTGGAAGGGTGAAATACAGAGCACAATGTATACTTAGCTACATGTCGCTTTCATTTATTTTTTTCTACTTATTTATCCCCAATCTTTATATCTAATGTTATTTCTAATTTAATGGCATTACATTAAGATCAGAGTGACTCAAGTGTTTGTGTCTAAGTACTTTTTAGGGTTTAATATAAATACAATCTAAATAAACCTCTCTCACTGAAAAAAAAAAATGGTACATCGTGAAAACATTGAACTAAATATACCTGCATTAAAAAATAAAAAGAAAAGCTTTTTCTCCCACTCACACCAAAAAAGATTTTGCAAGCAAATGATAATTTGTGCTCAATTGAAAGTAATCATATCGACCAATAATGAGTGGCTGTCAGGTGTATGATTATAGGTTGTCAACTTAAAGCCATTTGCATTTATCAAACTAGACGTGTGGGTAAGTGCACCAGCGCACTGAAACACAACACAGATTCACAAGACACCTTAAACTTGCGCTGATGACAGCAAAGCTCAGCGATTTTTTTCTAGGAGAAGCCTTCGAGTTCTTTCTAAATATAGCAGGATATACTCCACTCGATCAAAGGCCAAGGAAAGAGGAGCCCTTGAAAACCTACAAAGAAGAGTTAATTACAACAGAGCGGCATCTGCATATTCAAGGAGACCTCTGCTAAAGATGTGGGTTTCAGGGGGTAATTAACTGAATACAGCATAATTACAGCTGTCTTGCACTGCTCTTTTGGCTGGGCTCGACTGCATGGGGGGTGTCTTACAGTGGCAGCCCATTCCCCATACCCCAACACCATGACAACTGTGGGGCTGCCCCTGTCTGAGAAAGCCACTAAAGACATCACCCGCTAACAGATGAGACGTCCCATAGACCCAAGGACTCTTGAAAGTTTTTTGTTGGGAAAAAAGTATGCATATGAAATATGAAGCTTTTAACAGGCCACAAAAATGTGTAGCTGTATGTTCATCTCTTTGTAATTGTATTTTAAGTATAGGCTACAGATAGACAAGGAAATGTACAACATCAGCTTACTGACAACATATAAAACAAACACTTTGCATAGAGTATGTTACATTTTACAGACAAACAAATCTTTACAAATACTGAACTTGGAACTGAAATTGACAGGACCTTTGCGTCATGAAAAAATGTTCTCATGAAATCAACGTGATATGGCATTACACCTTAAAACTGCTTACCTCAAGCTCTTTTCCCATCCTCTTTCACTGCATCCTCTTTTTTCAGCAACTGCCAAAGTGTGATTCATCATGGTCTTAATTCATCTTATGGTTTGTGTACCACTAGCGCATGCTGATGACATTTTATTTGGCTATAGAAACTTGCATCGTAGCCTACGAGTCAATAGGTTTTATCATTGTACAATGTCATACCCACGTTTAATAGATAGCACAGTGTGATTTGTAATGATCTTATAGGATTGCTAAAATCATGCAATCTATACCAGGCTTAAAATATAATTCACTGAAGGCAAGTTGAAATGAGAACCCAAGAACAGTTTTATTTAGCAATGGTGAAACAGAATCAAAAACAGAATCAAATGATGACTTGACTAGAATCTACACAGAAAACATTTAATTAACACTGTGTTAATATGTGTCCACACTACAGAGTGTTAAAATAACACTGAAGCAAGTGTTTAAGTTAAATAGGTAATTAAGTGATTAAGTGATTCATGATTGAGCATTATATAACAACTACAACTGACTTCCAGCCATCAGTTACACATAATTGCACTTATTATTAACTAATTTGACTTCCTTTTCGCCACACATCTATAAAAGATCTTTATTTATTGAATGTCTTGTTTGAAGTCACCGTTATGATGATCAGTGTTTGCTTTAGTTGGGATCTTGATCCTTGTTTTTTTTTTTTTTTGCTGTTGCAACTTTATGTTTATAAAGGACATGTGGGAGTCACATGACACAGGAACTATGACCATTACCAGACTTACTCAAACATTTGTAATAAATACTCAAAATCAATCATACCCAAATCAATTATTTGTGGATTCAATTGGTCTCTTTAACCAATAATTGCATACACTATTTATACATACATTTAAACTTCTCACTAAAACGTTCCACGTAATTTGCAACACGCGTGCGTACACATGAATTTGTTCATTACCTAGTTCTAATATTGATGAATGTGGAGTGACCACATGCCCGAGGTAAGTTTATATAAACCCCGCCCAAACCTTGTCCATATAAAGGCATTCCACAGTCCCTTTTCTTTCATCTCTCTCAGCAAATGATGCACTTAAAAACAAAGACTCGCCAGAGAGCACACGTGGGAAGATCCTCAAGCAATGCCAAGAGTGCATCTTCAAAACAAGTTCTCACACTATTAACAACTTTTAAACAGACATTACAGACATCTGATTGGCCAACTATATGCATATGTGTTTTTTTTATGCAGAGCTTCCTTCCTTCCTAACACAACTGTTCTGTGTGTGATCTTTTGCATACAAGTGGTTTGATTTGTACCTAAATATTTTCGTAAATTTAGAATAAATCGCAGAATGAAAGCTATTAATAAATCATGATTTGTTAAATCCAACACACTTTTTCACATTTTATTGAAACAGCAATGATGGTACTTTTAATTTGTGGGTATGTTAACTGCGCTAAATAAACATGATTATATTAAACATATTGAACTAATCTCATGTATTATAAACACTAAAATTAACTATTATTTGTCTGTTTGTTATCGAAGTTCTCCACATATTCATGTTGTACGTTGTGCAAACATACGCACTTACAAAAACCAGGCATACATATATAATGAATACAATTGAATGAATGAATACTAATGAGGTCATGTTGCAATATCTGGGCACAAATTATATAGTTCCAGTATCCACAGTTCCAATATCTTCATGAGTTTTAAAGAATTGCAGCTGATGCTGAGCCATTCTGCTAATAACCAGACATCATTTCGTGTTTGTGTACGTGTGGTAGATCAGGGTCTCTAGGCATAGTGGATTTGCTTCCCTGCAGAAGGCTGTTGAGCAAACATTAAAGCACCCTGGCCAGTCAACAGCAATGCATTTCGACAGGGAGGAGATTACTAGTATTTATCTTCACTAGCACATTAGAATACTGCCCCTCGCCTCAGCTCGTGGGAGGCTGAAGTAATTGCCCGCATGGCCTGCAAATACAACACAACAGAGATCCAGGAAGTTCTAAAGTCCTAGGGCTTCACCTTGACATTTCTTCTATTGGAGAGGCGAAGTATTGACATGACTAAAGGCCAGCAAAAAGACTTAGAATTAATTATGTTTACAAGACCTGCTGTGATGGAATGTAACAAAAGTTTGTCATAATTACTTAAGCATTCGAGATTTGAAATAAGATCCAAGCCCTGAATATTCATAAATATGTATTGTTCCTAAGAATTTCAATACATATTCAAAAGTAATGGCATTTATATAAATGCATAAACTATGATGTAAAACTGATCATTTTAAGACAATTAGCAAAAAGTTTTAGAGCCAATCACATGAAATATAAATGCCATGTAACTAATCACAATGGAGTTGTTAAAACAGCTATAACATGACATAATTAATACAATACAATGTAATACAATATTATAATATAATACATGTAATTAATATAATATAATATAATATAATATAATATAATATAATATAATATAATATAATATAATATAATATAATATAATATAATATAATATAATATAATATAATATGATATAATATAATATAATATAATATAATATAATATAATATAATATAATATAATATAATATAATATAATATAAAATGTTGACTGCCTGTCAATGGAGAAAATGCTTTTTAGAAATAACTTAGAAATAGCTCCCCGTTATTTAAAATGAAGGGGGAGATAAATATCTCAAATCCTGTTTTCAGTTTTTGTTTTCCCTGGCCTGGGGTTACATGTCAGGGTGTGTTATTTTAAGGTGTGGCTGATCAAGCTTAAAGAGAAGTCTTATCCTGGCTTATAGTAGTAAATAGGATGATTTGAAATGGGACGGTTTAATGATCCAATTCAGTTCTTTCATTCAGAGTGCACACATTCAGACGAGACTTGAGCAATCGCACGCAAGCTCTCAAGCACGCACCTCAGGCACTGTCAAACTCTAGTACTGTTTTCCTCATGCTCGCTACCTCCATCTAGACATTTTACCACACAAAATAAAGCCCTATACAGAGTGCTTGCCAATGACACATAATTAAAAGTAGCCACGGTGCAGGAGACCTTGCAGAAGGATCTGTTCTCGTCTTTCTATTATCTTGTCCTGGGGCCGTACGGGATGCGCAGGGGGCAAATGATGCGTACATAATGCTAGCTGGCTAGTCAGAATGGATGAAGTGAGAACCTGGGTGTGCCGCCAATGGCAGAAGCTCTCTTCCTGCCAAACCACTTTGCCCAGAATCTGCCATACAGCTCACGCAAGATTCCAGTTTATATTAGAGAATATACCTCACCAAGTTCAAAGCGACACCAGCCAACATGTCCCGTTTCAGCCCTCACACAATTTTTCCTTCGTCTATTTCAGGACACCTCAGATGTCAGTGACAAGTCTGGCGGCAACAGTCGCCAAGAGAGTTCGGAAATGAAATTACAGTGTAAATCATGCACGTCGCTCTCTGGTGAATTTAAGGTCCAAAATGGTTTCAGTGAAAGCCATTTCACTGACACTGTTAGCAAGTTCTTTATTATATTAATTATCGTGCATTATATTTTTGGAATATGATTAAATGTATCATAAATGAAATGATACATCTGTAAGTACACATCAAATATGAGTGGAATTGAAAAAGTAAACAACAACAAAGGTTATGAAAAATGTGTATGCATTGTGAAATTAATTGCTGTTGTTTTTATTATCAAACTTAAATCACTGTTGAATCTTGCTTATAATATCAAAGCTCACAATCATAGCACTGTAAACACACCCACCCACAGATTATATTATTTCAGTTGTATAACATAATTGCTCTGTTTAGTTGGTTTTCTTTGTCATAGTGTTTGCTTGGTTTCTTGTTCATTCATTTGTTGTCCCTTGTTCCCTTGATGGTGAACATGATTTCACCAAGTACAATATGTTCCTAGATTAACATCTTCGTTGATCCTGGAACAACATTCCAGTCAACCAATCAGATTTAAAGGACAAGCTTACAGTTTATGGAAAGTTTAAGCTTAAAACAAGAGTCAGGTTTTTATTGTTTACCTATCATTTCCTTCTGATTTTATGTATAAGTTATGGGAAGGGTTAGGATTAGGACATATATGTGTGTGTGTGTGTGTGTGTGTGTGTGTGTGTGTGTGTGTGTGTGTGTGTGTGTGTGTGTGTGTGTGTGTGTGTGTGTGTGTGTGTGTGTGTGTGTGTGTGTGTGTGTGTGTGTGTGTGTGTGTATGTATGTATATATATATATATATATATATATATATATATATTATATATAAATCAAGAATAAAGAATTTATAGTTGTATTTACAAACTGCCTATTAATGTCTATTAATGCTTTATAAATGATGAACTAACTATTTACTAATGCTTTATTAATACGTCATAGTGTGAGTTATTATAAAGTGTTACCCACTTTTCAGTACATTTGTTTGTCTGTTTGTTTGTTTGTTTGTTTGTTTAAAAAAACGTATGATTTAACATTATTTGTGATGCTTTAAAGAAATAAACTATTTTCATTTGTTGACGAAAGCACATGAAAAGGACGATGACAATTAACTTAATTGCTTCATCATTGCTTCAACTTCATCACTTCACATACAAATGACATTAAAGGGTTAGCTCAACCAAAAAAATAAAATTAGCCGATGATTTGCTCACCCTCAAGCCATCCTATGTGTATTTTACATTCTTCTTTCAGATGAACACAATCAAAGTTATATTAAAAATCTCTTGTCTTATCCTCATTATAACCCTTTTTAGCGTCTTTGCATTGGCTACCGGTGCGTTTTCGTGTGGATTTTAAAATAAAATTATATAAGAGTCTAAATGGTTTGGCTCCACGGTATCTGTCTGACCTTCTTCAGCCTCATGTCCCCTCTCGTTCCCTCAGGTCGGCAAATCAGGCTATACTCAACACTGTTCTACACAGCTCCAGGTGGTTAATAAAGGCCTTCTGAAGCGAAGCAATGTTTTTGTGTAAGAAAAAAATCAATATTCAAAACTTTGTAAAGTAAAATATCTTCCTGTTCTGGCCTTCCATATTCAACTTGTAAAGAAAGTGTCCAACTCTTGCATTTCAAAATGCTTTGCTACGTCTGACGTCATTGCTGCGATAGTTGACTTTTCTGTAAGTTTAATACAGAGGCCGGTCTACCGAAAGCTAGATATTTTATTTTATAAACTTTTAAATATGAATATTTTTATTAGTAGTATTTGGCACTTTTTTGGGCTTAAAATTTTGGTCTAATCCCTGGCTAATCCAAGCATTATGGTAGCAGTGAATGGCAGACCAAAATTTGAAGCCCAACAAAGTTTGAATTAAAGAATGAAAGAAGGCTGAAAGGGCTGAAAGAAGAAAGTCATATACACCTAGGATGGCTTGAGGTTGAATAAATTATGGAACAATTTCAATTTTGAGGTGAACGATCCCTTTAACAAGGCCAAAATAAACACTCTAGTATTTGTGTAACACAAATGTCTGTAATTTTGCACAGCAAAGTATGTTTAGAACATCCGAGAAAAGAAACATAAAAGTAAACAAATCATATCCCTGTTTCTATTTATACATGCTGCCGAGAGAATATTGCTAAGTCTGATGACATGCACAGGGCTTTCCATTAGCGTCTGTCTATGATGGCACTCATCCACCGCTCCTCAACACCACTAATGAGAAGCACACACGGCCTGTGCCAGAGTCAGACACTCCACACCTCTCACACAGCTGCCCGCTCGCTGCTGAAGATGAACAGGAAATCACCAAATCAAAACATCACCACAGTGCTAAGGCTAAATTCTCTCCAGATCCCTCTACAGAACTCAAGGTCATAGTTTATCATTATCACTTGAGTTCGTTTTGGTTCACTTACAACCTGACAGCCAGTGTGACTCCTGTCGCATGAAAAGAGCCATAGAAAGATACGATCAGGGTTTATTGTAGAACAAACACAGCCCCTTAGCATTAATCAAAATTGGCAGCTCGGTGTTTCTCATATACATATGGAATATGTTAAACAATACAATGTGTATTTACATTTCAAGCTTGTTTAGTTGTGTGTAGTGTTGCTCATTTTGAGTGGAGTTCTGAATGTAAACCAAACACGTCGCATAAACCGAGTGATTAAATACAAAGCTACATTTAGTTGGAGACAGTGACGATCTACAGTTTATTTTATCGTCTCTTTTTGCGATAAAACAAGCAGGATAATATTTCATTTCATGAGTAATGAACTATTACCTAAAACTTGTGATTATAGTTGCCCATACACCCATGGGCCGCACACAGTCCATTCATGGCCGGCTGATGCATGCTGCCAATCTGAAAATTGGCGGTTCCAAACTGACTGGCTGGTTTCTACTCAACTTTCAGTAGTCTCAGTAAATCAATCCATCTGGAAACAAATGTTCCACTTAATGGTGTCTTTTTAAATAAAAGATTCTACTTTAAATAAGGGGTAAAGCAACAATTCATACATTGTTGTTCAAAAGTTAAGGTCAGAATGATGTTGTGATGTTTTTGAAAGAAGTTTCATGCTTACCAAGGTCGCATTTTTGATAAAAAAAATAATAATACAACACAAAAAAACAGTAATATTGTGAAATTAGCATTCGACATACTTAGAATCTAGTCAAAAATTGTGTCTGATACGGTTTCAGCCGAACCAGGAAAGAAAATGCCTTTGCACTCAATTGAATAGACCTATAACAGAACTCAACTAAACGCACGCTGCAAGAAGTAGAAGAATAAAATTAATGTAAACCACTGATCTATATAGAGAACAACTATGTAGATCAGTGGTTTCACTAAGGTAGAAATTATGGAGAAGGTGGATTAAGTGTATGTCGATGTTTAATTTATGTGGGTTGTTGTAAACAAGATACAGTTGTGCAAGAAACATTTCAGACTTGTCTGACAATAAAGTCTATATCATCATTATCATCATCATCATATAGAGATCATAATTTATTTATTTTTTTAAATAGCAAAGGTAAATGCATATACAATCAAGTTATCCGTTTAGGATTAGAACAAATTTAACCCAAGCACTCTTTGGTGAACCTCAAGATCTGGTAAAGAGTATTTTTTGGCATGGAGAACCAGTCTAATATCCACCATAAACATTTGTTCTTATCATTAAATGTTGAAAACTGTTGTGTTGCTAATTGTTTTTTTTTTTTCTTTCTTTCTTTGATGAATAGAAGGAAATCTGTTTAAACATTAGAATTGTAGTTGCTGTCACTTTTGGTAAATTGAATGTGTTATTGCTGAATAATTAATTGAATTTAAAAAAAATTAAATGACATTATATGAGCAGTATAACATATAACATTTTCATGTGCTATATTTAATCTCAGCAGTAAAAAAAAATCAAATGCTGACTACTTTGTGTGAGTTTTACTGCTGACACAAACATGACCTCATCAATTAAACACAGCACAAAACGGCACACAAAAACTAAACTAAATGTGGTTTGTCACTTTATGTCATTTAGACAGTCTCTTCCTGTCTTAATATGAGGTTCAGTGGCACAGTGTAACGAGTGGGCCAGATCTGATATTGGACTTGTTAGTCCAATATCTGGCATATTGTAACCAGTGGGCCAGATCTGAACTATGTTGCATCTGCCTCCATCATGAACAGAGCAAAGAGGCTCGGTTATGCGTTTCGGCATGTAATAACCCTTTTATTGCACTCTAAGCTTAAAGGTTTCACAGGGAGGAGTGACCATGGAGAGGCCAGAGAAAAGCTTCTTTTTCAAATCGCTGTTCCCGGGCAAAAGACAAGTGGAGGTGCCGAGGGCATTTTATCACAAACCTCCCATTATAAGGCTTTGATGTCCTGCAGCGAAAATCTCCGTAATAACTCAAAGCAGAGCTGTGTGAGCATGCTCCGGACATCTGTGACAGATGCATATAGGGCCTGGTGTGACTGTCACAAATCGTGCAGCTCTAACAACGTCTCTGTGGCCTTGTTAGTCAGTCCAGTCACCGCAGCATGGCTGTTTACTTATTACAAGGCTCACAGGAAATGTCTCTCAATGTGTAAGTGTTTGGTTTTGTGTGACATGTTGATCTATGTGCATGCATTTTTTGCAGCTGTGACAGATTTAGTGAACTGTTTTAATATATTTTAAAATATAGTTTATTCTTGTGCTGATAAAGCTGAATCATTACTCCAGTCTTCAGTGCCACACGATTCTTCAGAAATCAATCTAATATGCTGATTTAGTAGCCTAGAAACCTAGACGCACCATAGCGGCAGCAAATCTAATCTGCCGGGAGTGTCGTCTAGCAACTCTCAATATACTTCTGAGATGTAAACGCCAAACTCTGGTTGGGCCAATCACATCCTGTATAGAGTCGGTGGGCGGGGCTTAACATAATGACGGCCGAGATGTACTTGCGTGCTACTAGTAAACACAGAAACTAGCAAACGGCCGTCTTTCGAATCAGCTTTGACCGCGACTATGGAAGGCTTGGAGTTAGAGGACAACTCCAGTGAGGAATGAACCTAGGTGTAATTGAAAGATGTTTACAGAGTAGATTGTTCTCTGGGATTCGTTTTCATGAAAATCAAATTTAAAGAAATGTAAAGTTGTATCTCTAAAAACAGATTAGCTTATAACGCTAGTCTATGGGGCACAGGGTAGTGAAATTAAATCGCTAGTTAATACCACTAACAAGGCTAAAATAGCCTCACACTAACACAGTAGCATAATGAGGGTCCCTACATTGCAAACCGAAGCATTGAGAACGTCTCGGTTACGTATGTAACCCACGTTCCCTGAGGAGGGAACGGAGACGTAACGTCAGTGACTGACGAATGAAGGGTTTCGCCTAGAAGCCAATCATCTTCGAGATCTTAGAAAGCGCCCAGTGGCAGTGCCAATGCCATGGGCATGCGAGATTTGCATGCGTAACGCCGCCTACCCACATGGGTATATAAGGAAGTAGCTGGCATGATCGCATTATGTTACCTGCTGAGGAGCCAAGACTGAACTCTCGGCCATTCCAGCGGTACAGCGGATGTGGCAGCGGGACGTTACATCTCCGTTCCCTCCTCAGGGAATGAGGGTTACATACGTAACCGAGATGTTCCCTTTCATTCAGTCACTCCGACGTAACGTCGAGTGACTGATGAATGGGGGTCCTAATGTAATCACGCCACTCGGCTGTCTTCCAGTGCCCTGTGCAAGCGTGAGTGCCCTGATGCAAGACAGTACAGTCGAAGATATGCGTCATAGTGCCTAGTGCCTAGTGGAGATATGCGTCATAGTGCCTACCCGTAGGGAGGACTTAAAAACACACATATGACCCGCTAAGGGCTGCATATGGAAGATCACTGGGGTACCAGCCGCAGGTGGATTTTTAGCCCCAGGAGGTGGCAAGCTTGCTGAGGGAAGACACCCGCTCAGGGAGGCTTATGGTGGAAATACACATGTGGGGTTCAACGGAGGGGAACCATGCACGTGGGGCACCTGGCCGGACACATGTGACTGGCCTGAATAGGGGAAACTTACTGGCGTCGGCGTCGTAAGTGCTGGAGGAGCTCAGGGCTTTCGGAGAAGCTCACCTGAGAAGAGTATCGCACGTATCCAGTCCGTGGAGTGGAATGGTGAGCAAGTGAAAAAAACTTGAGCCAATCCATTACCGGCCACTTGTAGAGTCGAGTACATAGTCGGATACAGGCTACACTCGGAGATTGTAAAATCTGGCGAATGTGTTTGGTGTTGCCCAGCCTGCAGCTCTGCAGATGTCTGTTAGAGGAGCACCATGCGCTAAAGCCCAAGAGGAGGCCACACTCCGAGAGGAATGTGCCTTTACCCCAAGGGGGCATGGGCGTCCCTGGTACACCAAAACATTGGTGTCCACTATCCAGTGAGACAACCTTTGCCTTGAGAGAGCCTTCCCTTTCAGCTTCCCACCATAACAGACAAAGAGCTGGTCTGAGGTCCTGAACACTGCGTCCGGTCTACGTAAGCGCGGAGGAACCTGATGACAAGGTCGTGCTTACTTACCAGTTTACCGTCCAAGAGGTCATGGTAGGCGGCGATAGCGGCCACATAAACCTTCAGGGTGGAAGGAGACAGCCTTCGATCCAACCCTTCTTGGAGAAATGAGAGCACTGACCCGATCGGGCATTTCCAGGGGTCTTCTTGGCGAGAAGAACACCAGCTGACAAGAGGTTCCCCTTCGACACATATAGGCCTGTCTCATAGACTCGGCCCTAGTGGAAGTGATGGTAGCCACCACCGGAGGTGGTAGGGTTCTCAAACCTGCCGCGTCCTATTCAGGAGCCATACGTGGAGATTCCAAGATCAGGACGCGGGTGCCACAGAGTGCCCCATCTCTGAGAGAGGAGATCCTGTCTCAATCGGCCAGGGAGAGGCTGTCGCAAGGAGTACCAGTTCTGGGAACCAGGTCCAGCTGTGCCAGCAATATGGGGCGACCAACATGACCTGCTTCTTGTCCTCCCAGACCTTGCACAGAACTCGTGCAAGAAGGCTCACTGGGGGGAACACATGCTTGCGTAAGCCCTGCGGCCAGCTGTGCGCCAGTGCATCCATGCCGAGCGTGCCCTCGGTCAGGGAATAGTACAGGCTGCAGTGGGACGAGTTGTGGGAGGCAACAGATCTACCTGTGCGTCCCCGAACTGAACCCAGATCAGCTGGACAGACTAGGGATGGAGTCTCCTCCTCAGATGGAGTCTCCAGGGATTGGCTGAATCCTTGACAGCTGTTCGGCTGCACGGTTCAGGATCTGTTGTCTGACACCGTGGCTGCAGATGCCATATGCTCCAGGAGCCTCTGAAAGAATTTCAGTGGAACCACACTCTTGCTCTCTATCTGACGGAGGCAAGTCAGCCGTGACTGCTCGCGCTCGCTGGTAAGCTGCGTGCACATGGTGACTGAGTCGATCTCCACACCGAGAAAAGAGATCCTCTGCGTGGGGCAGAGTTTGCTCTTCTCCCAGTTGACCCGAAGGCCCAGACGAGCTACGTGGTGGAGAACCAGGTCTCTGTGTTCGCACACCCACTCCCGAGAGTGGCCCAATATGAGCCAGTCATCGAGATAGTTCAGGACACGAACCCCTTGCTGCCTGAGTGGCTCAAGGGCTGCCTCGACAATCTTTGTGAAGACGCGAGGGGACAGAGCTAGCTCGTATGCGAGTACAGCCTAATGATATGCCCGCCCTTCGGACGCAAACCATAGGAACGGTCTGCATCCCGGAAGGATGGACACATGGAAGTATGCATCCTTCAGGTCGACCACTGCAAACCAATCGCATGGACGAACGCATTCGAAAAGGCGTTTCGCAACCAACACCCTGAAAGGAAGCCTGTGAAGGGATCAGTTCAGGATGCGAAGGTCCAGGATTGGTCGTAACCCACCAGATTTCTTCGGAAACAATGAAGTAAGGCCTGTAATACATCCTTGACATTAGGATATGTACCGAAAACTTTTAAGTTGGCTATAATTAAACCACTTATTAAAAAAACGCGACTTGAACCTAAAGAATTAGTTAATTACAGGCCAATCTCGAATCTACCGTTTCTATCAAAAATACTAGAAAAGGCTGTGTCTTCACAATTATGTTCTTTTTAGAAATAAATGGTATATGTGAGAATTTTCAGTCAGGATTTAGACAGTATCATAGTACTGAGACTGCTCTAATTAGAGTTACAAATGATTTACTCTTATCATGTGATCGTGGTTGTATCTCTCTATTAGTGTTACTCGATTTTAGCACTGCATTCGATACTATCGATCACAATATTCTTCTGGATAGAATCGAAAATTATGTTGGCATTAGTGGAACTGCATTGGCATGGTTTAAATCGTACTTATCTGACCATTATCAGTTTGTAGCAGCAAATGAAGAGATGTCACACCGATCACAAGTTCAGTATGGAGTACTCAGTATTAGGACCGTTGCTTTTCACCCTGTATATGCTACCACTGGGAGATATCATTAGGAAGCATGGTGTTAGTTTTCATTGTTATGCTGAAGATAGTCAGCTCTATATTTCCTCACGCCCTGACGAAACGTACCAATTCACAAGATTAACGGAATGCATAGCTGATATAAAAAATTGGATGGAAATATGATCATATTAGTCCGGTTCTGTCAACACTGCACTGGCTCCCTATTAAACATCGCATACATTTTAAAATCTTGCTTATTACTTACAAAGCACTAAATGGTTTAGCTCCCCAGTACTTAAGCGAGCTCTTAACACATTATACTCCATCACGTCTATTGCGGTCTCTAAACTCTGGCCAGTTGATAATACCTAGAATATCTAAATCAACTGCAGGCGGTCGATCCTTTTCCTATTTAGCACCTAAACTTTGGAACAGTCTTCCTAGCATTGTTCGGGAAGCAGACACACTCTGTCAGTTTAAATCTAGACACATCTCATTACTATGGCATACACATAGAACATTTTTAACTCTCATTATTCAAATCAAGTGACTGATTGTTAGGCGCATTAACTAGGTCAGCTGGAACCGGGAACACTTCCCATAACAACTGATGTACTTGTTACATCATAGAAAGAGTGGCATCTATGCTAATGTTAGTCTCTCTGTTTTTCCTGATGTTTATCCCGGATCCGGGCCGTGTCCGGAGCGGATGGTGGACCTGCGCCTGGACATGACCAACGCATCCTGGAGTGTCTGCTGAGACCGTGTCAATTGGTGTCTCCTCTGAATTTGCCTCACAAATAATTCCGATCTTTCATGTATTCATACTATTGTATAATCGACGCACCATCCTAAATAAACCTGTCTCTTCCGTGATACCCTGAAATTTTGAATAATCCGATCTAATATGATTTCTGACCTGTAAGGTTGCCAGAATAATAATCATACACTGTGTGTTAATAGGTCAGAGGAGAACTGGCACCCCGACTGAGTCTGGTTTCCCCCAAGGTTTTTTTTTCTCCATCATGCCCGATGGAGTTTTGGTTCCTTCCCACTGTCGCCTTTGGCTTGGCTTGCTCAGTTGGGGACACTAAAATTATGATCAAAGTTATTCAACTAGTTATACAGATAAAATTTATGATTTAGGTTTTAATTAATTCTATAAACTAGAATACGGATCTGCCAACATTGTCGCTATATGATACATTAAAATAAGCTGATAACATCCCTGATAACATCACTGAAGAACGACTGTACATCCAAATTAAATTTTGATATAATATTATCATGTTTGACACTGTGAAGCTGCTTTGACACAATCGTGATTGTAAAAGCGCTATATAAATAAAGTTGATTGATTGATTGATTGATTGATTGATTGATTGATTGTAGAAGCTGGACTTCATCTCGGCTGGAGGGACGAGCTCGATCGCACCCTTCGCCAGTAGGGGGGGCGGTCTCCGCGCGCATGACAGGGGCATTGGGCCCCACCATGGTGTAGCGGACACCCCAGAAGCGGGGAGGAGCTCGCGCGAACTGAATCGCATAGCCAAGCCTGATGGTCCGTGCGACCCAGCGGGACAGTCCCGGAAGCTGAAGCCAGGCTCCCAGGGAGTGCACTAACGGGGTCATACGGAGCACCGGCGTACCCTCGGTGGGGCAGTGTTACCGGCCCCGACATGGATGGCATAGCGGCCTGGTGTGGGGGCACTGGTGGCAACTGCGCCCTGACAGAGGAGACCAGGGAAGGACTCGCGTTCCACTGGGGTCTGCTCTGAGAGGGGGTTGGCGACAGAGAGGGACGAGAGCGGTGTGGCCCGGGGGTGGCGCACACTGCTGTTACCGGTCTCTGGGTGCTCAGGGATGGGTATGTCAGTTCTTTCTTTACAATAGGGTGCTGCCGCCCTGCGGGGCAGCAGCGGAATTAAATATTCTCCTCCGGCCCTCCAACGGGGGAAGGAGCGGTTCTGCTACCGTCTCCTGAAAAGAACTGCCCATCCCTGAGCTGTCCGTGTCAGGAGCGCCGCTAGCCTGGCGTTTAGCAGCCAGTCATCGAGATAGTTCAGGACACGAACCCCTTGCTGCCTGAGTGGCGCAAGGGCTGCCTCGACAATCTTTGTGAAGACGCTTGAGCGGACTGGGGCCGCTTGCTGCGGCGCGCTCCGCGGCGTGGCCCGGGTGAATGCTGCTGCTGTGGCCGCGCGGGCGCAGGGGGGACCGCCCTTGACGGCGAGGACCCCGGGCCACCGGGGCAGTAAGTGTTTGATGGCCTCAGTCTGCCTCTGGGGACAGCCAAGAACTGTTGGGCGCAGTCCTCGACTGTGCCGCTGAAAAGGCCAGCCTTGGATATGAGTTGAGGAGGCGGGCTCACTCAGCCTCCCACATCGACCAGGTAAGGCCAATTGTCTTTCCCGGACCACATCTGTGGACATCTCCCGACCCAGGGGGCGTGTGGTCACCTACGCCGCCCGGGGTGTGGAATTGGTGGCGGCATTCAGCTCGTAAGCCCTGGCTCAGCTCGGTCCTCGTGCATACGCATTGGGGCGGCAGCTTACCCCTTAGCACTGCTGTAACCATCTGTTAATTACCCCTAGGTTCATTTCTCACCGGAGTTGTCCTTTAAGATTTTCTCTGAGAAAAGAACAAAGAACGGCACTGAAGTCATTCTTAAGAAGGGAGACAAATCACCTTATTTTCGTAACACTGTATTTTGCTGGTACCAACAATCTGTTGACTATGATTAACTTTGCAATTACATGCCATTATTAATATGAGTATTAGTAGACTGTCTGCTTACTATCCGCTAACTCTTTATTGTGATGCTCCCTTAACAGACATTCTACTAACTATAAGTAACTTTAATCTACTAATGCTCTACTAACACTAATGAATGTTAGTAGACATGTAGGTGCAATGTTACTTATAGTCAAAGACATTTTGTAAAGAGACCATCTAACACTTTTATTCAGCAAGGATGCACAATATATATATATATATATATATATATATATATATATATATATATATATATATATATATATATATATATATATATATATATATATATATATATATATATATATATATATATATGATTACAGATCACACTCCTGGATTACATCTGCTAATAACATAATAGCTAGCACATGTCAGAGTTAATTATCTTAGCACCATACCAACATATCTGCATGTTGTATTACATCATACAGGCCAAAATACTGACTGTGCACTTCAATCCATTTAAAAAATGCATTGCATCATTACAAGAATCATCACTAATCTTCTACATTGTATGAAACCGCAAACACTTTTGCAATTAGCCATCAACATCTTAATACATCTTAATCCAAGCAAAATCATGCAAGCCCAAGAGTCAGTCATATTGAACTAGTTAGAATTTAAATTGCAGCAGAGGTAAGAGCTGGGGCTGGGGGTTAGAGCTGCTAAGCTAGGTCGTTAGCCTCCGTCGTTAGTGGGTCAGTCTACGCTTGCATTTGGCAGTGAACTGCAGGAGTTCAACTACCGCCAAATTACTCGCCAATGTTGGGAAAACATTGAACAGATAATTAGTTCAGTCTTTCAGTCCATGCGATTAACTGTGGTCAAAAAGACTTGCAAATGACTAGGCGACCAATACAGCAATTAGTCCAATGTGTGCAGTGAAGGGGTGATGTCTTTAAGGCAATCTTAGGCCACACCAATGCACTCAGTAGGCTCCGGGCAGACAAACAGCTTTCTCTATTAAACCTGCTGTCAAGCTCACTTAACGGGTGTTAGAAACGGGATATTCTTAAGTGAATTCAGATTCAGTGAAGTGGGGATAGAGGGGGGAGGAGCCTGTACAGACACAAAGGCCAACTTTGAGTAATCCTCACAATCCTTGGGAGTCGCAATATTGATAAACTGCTTTCAATTGCTTGACTTATGTGTCCAAATCTATGATATTTGTAAGGTAAAACACATTTCATTCTGTGAGATTTAGATTGGGTTCTTTACACAAAGGAATTTTTATATATAAAACAGTTAAAATGTATATATATATATATTCTGAGAGAATGGAATGTGTTTTACCTTACAAGTTTTCGTTCCTGTATTGCTAAATGTACTGTGTGCTTGTTCAAAAATAAAAACACTAAAATACAAAAAGATTTAAATCATATCCCAACAAAAGTTTTGGGACGCCTGCCTTTACATGCACATGAACTTTAATAAAAGCCCATTCTTAATCTGTAGGGTTTAGAATGAAGTTGACCCACCATTTGCAGCTATAACAGCTTCAACTCTTTTGGGAAGGCTTTCCATAAGGTTTAGGAGTCTTTGACCATTGTTTTGGAAGCACATTTGTGAGGTTAGGCACTGATGTTGGACGAGAAGGCCTGGCTCACAGTCTCTGCTCTAAATAATCCCAAAGGTGTTCTATCAGGTTGAGGTCAGGTGCAGGCCAGTTAAGTTCTTCCGCACCAATTCCCTCATCCATGTCTTTATGGACCTTGCTTTTTTGCACTGGTGTCATGTTGGAACAGGAAGGGGCCATCCCCAAACTATTTCCACAAATTTGGGAGCATGAAATAGTCCAAAATATATTGGTATGCTGAAGCATTAAGAGTTTCTGTCACTGGAACTAAGAAACTAGATGCAACCCCTGAAAAACAACCCCCCACCATAATCCCCCCTCCACCAAACTTTACATGCAACACTCAGACAAGTACCTTTCTCCTGGCAACTGCTAAACTCAGACTCATCAATGAGATTGCCAGACAGAGAAATGGGATTTGTCACTTCATCGAACACGTCTCCACTACTTTAGAGTCCAATGGTGGCGTACTTTACACCACTCCATCCAACGCTTTGCATTGCACTTGGTGATGTAAGGACTGGATGCAGCTGCTTGGCCATGGAAACCCATTCCATGAAGCTCTTTTAACTCACTCTTCTTGAGCTTATCTGAAGGCCACACAAAGTTTGGTAGTCTGTAGCTATTGACTGCAGAAATTTGGCAACTTCTGCAGTCCGCCACAGCAAGCGCTGACCCCGCTCTATGATTTTACGAGGCCTACCACTTCACCACAGAGTTGCTGTTGCTCCAAAACTGCTTCCACTTTGTTATAATACCACTTGCATAAAACAGCTTATCATGGAATAGTGAGGACATTTCACAAATTGACTTACTGCATAGGTGGCAACCTATCATGCTACCACACCTGAGCTCCTTAGATGTTTGTAGAAGCAGTCTGCATGCCTAGGTGCTTGATTTTATACACCCGTGGCCATGGAAGGGATTTGAACACCTACATTCAATGAATTGGAGCGGTGTCCCAATACTTTTGGCAATACATTGTATATGTCATAATGACAGATTATATCCCAATAGATAATTCTATGACAATAAAATTGCAAATCACATATGTGCATTGATGCTAACGGTTTCTTATTAAAAGCAATGGAGTTCTGAATTGAATGGTATAGCAACAGCAAGATGTAACTTTAGGTTCTTACTTCTTAATAGTGCTTAAAAATATTTTAGTATTTGACACCTTGGAATTGAGATTAGAAATGAAAGTTGTTACTAAATAGAACCACGTAAAGTCATGTGTTTATTAGAGTAACTCCTTAAGGTTTACATGATGATATATTATGCCGTCTTGCAGCTGTAAAAAAGAAACATGGATGCTAACAACTTAGGCTGTTTGGTATTGCATTCATTGGCATATCATCTGACAATTTTTTTTAGTAAACCACCATCAACACTGGCACTGTGTTGTTGATGCTCATAAGGGGCTCATAATTGTTTATGCAAACTTGCACTAAAGGATGTATTTGGCTATACAGGATGTGATTGTATTGGTCGCCATTGCATTATTCAGACTGCGCATCAGATTAAAATCACATTTCCCCATATCTCTGTAAGATGTTTACAAAATTAATATATACTCTAGGATAAGATGTCCATATGTCCATGATTCTGGTCACACTAGTCCCAGGTTTTCTTATTTTGGGATTGTTATCCATTATTCATGTAACTTGACTGAGGATAATTGACTTCAGCGTTTCTGCAAAGGACATGTTGCCCCTGACACTGCAGAAACTTCACCCTGTACTCAGGGGAGCTATGTTTGCTCTCTCTATCCCTATAGGAGCAAATGGACATTTGTTTCTCATTAGAGTTAAAATGCGCATTTAGAACTACCATGCCATCATTTCAATACAATTTCAATGAATCAAGTTCAGACGTGCATAATGCACGGAACCGCATAATAGCTCCAAGCAGACTTGACTATTGTTTGTGGAGACTGTGACTTATGCTACATGGTCTTGTGAACTTTAATGAAATCCATGAGGACTTTAAGGTTATCCTGCTGAACTCATATACGTGTGGAAATATGCATGTTTTTTGAAATTCTGACATGTTGATGTCTTAAAGTAGATGTAATTTGCATTTCCCTCTGTACTTATATTTGTTACAGAAAATGGTGCTAAAACTTAGGTTGATGAAAGTGGAAATGTCTTTGTCACCCTGTTGAATGAAAAATATATACATGATGCAATCTGCAAAAATTGTAGAAACTTCAATTGATCAAACAAATGTTGAATAACTTATTCTATTTTTTTTAGAATAACTAATTGAATAACTTATAGTATTAATCAAAATAACTACTGGCGTATGTATTATCTGAATATTAGAAAATCTTGTATATATACATACATATATATATATATATATATATATATATATATATATATATATATACATATTATGGCATGCCGTTCAGGAAATTATAGTATTTATAATATGATTGGTTGTATATATTGAATGAATGTCCGAATATATGGAATGAAAGTCTGAATATATGGAATGAAACTTGAATATATGGAATGAAAGTCTGAATATATGGAATGAAACTTGAATATATGGAATGAAAGTCTGAATATATGGAATGAAACTTGAATATATGGAATGAAAGTCTGAATATATGGAATGAAACTTGAATATATGGAATGAAAGTCTGAATATATGGAATGAAACTTGAATATTTGGAATGAAAGTCTGAATATATGGAATGAAACTTGAATATTTGGAATGAAAGTCTGAATATATGGAATGAAACATGAATATATTGAATGAAAGTCTGAATATATGGAATGAAAGTCTGAATATATGGAATGAAACTTGAATATATGGAATGAAAGTCTGAATATATGGAATGAAAGTCTGAATATATGGAATGAAACATGAATATATTGAATGAAAGTCTTAATATATGGAATGAAACTTGAATATATGGAATGAAAGTCTGAATATATGGAATGAAACTTGAATTTATGGAATGAAAGTCTGAATATATGGAATGAAACTTGAATATTTGGAATGAAAGTCTGAATATATGGAATGAAACTTGAATATATAGAATGAAAGTCTGAATATATGGAATGAAACTTGAATATATGGAATTAAAGTCTGAATATATGGAATGAAACTTGAATATATGGAATGAAAATCTGAATATATGGAATGGAAGTCTGAATATATGGAATGAAAGTCTGAATATATGGAATGAAACTTGAATATATGGAATGAAAATCTGAATATATGGAATGGAAGTCTGAATATATGGAATGAAAGTCTGAATATATGGAATGAAACTTGAATATATGGAATGAAAATCTGAATATATGGAATGGAAGTCTGAATATATGGAATGGAAGTCTGAATATATGGAATGAAACTTGAATATATGGAATGAAAATCTGAATATATGGAATGGAAGTCTGAATATATGGAATGAAAATCTGAATATATGGAATGAAAGTCTGAATATATGGAATGAAAATCTGAATATATGGAATGAAAGTCTGAATATATGGAATGAAAGTCTAAATATATGGAATGAAACTTGAATATATGGAATGAAAATCTGAATATATGGAATGAAACTTGAATATATGGAATGAAAGTCTGAATATATGGAATTAATGTCTGAATATATGGAATTAAAGTCTGAATTTTCGTTTTTTGAAAAAAAATAAAAATGAGATTTCGGTTTGATTTTATATTTTTAGGTTCAGGGATAAAAAATGGATAAAAGTTTGGATAAATATTCAATATCTATGTGTGGGCTTGCATTAAACGCCCCTTTCCGCTGATTGTCAACCAAAGATCAACCCGTTGTGCTCTCGGTGTTTCCACAGTTCCAAGCAGAATAGCCAACCCGATCACATGTAAATGTGTATAGTACAAGTATGCAATGTCATTGAATGTATACGCCAAAACTCATTTTGGCATGCATATGCTACACTGTTTTTCATGTGTATATGATACACACTTTATGGTGTGCATATGACACGCTCTTGGGTAGGATAGGGGTGTTGGTGGGGGGTTTGTCCTTATAATACGGCATAAAGTGCATATCATATGCACGCGAAAAACACCATAGCATATGCACGCCAAAATTAGTTTTGCTGTATATTTTCCACAACATTGCATACTTGTACTATTTATACGCATTTCCGTGCTGCTGGACGGATTCTTAAACGGTTTAATAAACTCTCTCTCATCAAACAACTGGACTAATACTTTGACACAGATTGCGCTGTACAGGGACTAGAAAGTGTTCTCTTGTCTATAAGCATGGATTCAACAACCAACGTGCTAGAGAAATATTAGCTGATTTATTATTTCAGAAATATTAATGTAAGCTACATTGCATCTGCTCAATGACCCACTGGACAGCGAAAGATAGATACATTCTAGCGAAGCGATGACCAGTATCAATTTAACTGTAGGCTAAATATGCTGCAGTGCAGTCATATCTATTACATTTACATTTAATCATTTAGCAGACGCTTTTATCCAAAGCGACCTGTAAGAGCTGTAAGAAGTCTCAATTAATTAGCACAGTACACAATTTTTTTTTTATTTATTTATTTATTTTTTATAGCCATCTACAATAGCCATCTACAATAGCCACCTACAACAAAAGCTCACGTACGCAAAATACAGAACACTGGATTTTGATAGCCATGATAACAACCCATTAGGACTAAGGCTGTTGCCCCAACTGTTGTCGTTAATGCAGATTCAGTGGCCCAATGGGTTGGTTTTGTATGGCATTCTAGCTAAACGTGCAGCAAAAGCCAGGATTATGATAGCTATGATAAAAATGTAACATACCCGCCTGAAGGCACAAATCCGGATGAGAGATGTAGATATGATCCAGGAGTGTGCGCTTTTTGGTCGTTGCTGTGGTGATCAGTAAGTGCTATTCTGTATTGGTCAGGTGCATTTGGAAAAGATGTGTCTTAAGATGTTTTTTAAAAATGGCTACAGACTCGGCAGCACGAATTGAGATCGGCAGGTCATTCCACCAGGTGGGAACGGTCCAGGAAAATGTCCGTGAGAGCGATTTCATGCCTCTTTGGGATGGAACCACGAGCCGCCGCTCACTCGCAGAACGCAAGCTTCTGGAGGGTGTGTAAGTCTGAACAAGTGAGTTTAGGTATATTGGTGCAGAGCCAGGGGTTGTTTTGTAGGCGAGAACTAGTGCCTTGAATTTGATGCGAGCAGCTATTGGCAACCAGTGCAGTCTGATGAAGAGAGGCGTAACATGCGCTCTCTTCGGCTCATTAAAGACCACTCTCGCCGCTGCATTCTGGATCAGATGCAAGGGTTTGATAGTGCATACTGGAAGCCCAGCCAGAAGAGCATTACAATAGTCCAGTCTGGAGAGAACAAGAGCTTGAACCAGGAGTTGTGCAGCCTGTTCTGATAGGAAGGGTCTAATCTTTCTAATGTTGTATAAAGCAAATCTGCAGGACCGGGCTGTTGCAGTTATGTGGTCAGTGAAGTTTAACTGGTCATCAATCACAACTCCAAGGTTCCTGGCTGTCCTTGATGGAGTTATGGTCGATGAACCAAGCTGAATGGAGAAATTTTGATGAAGTGCTGGGTTGGTTGAGAAAACAAGTAATTCTGTCTTTGCAAGATTGAGTTTAAGATGATGCTCTTTCATCAAGTCAGAAATGTCTGTCAGACAGGCAGCGACTGTAGGATCATCTGGTTGAAATGAGAAGTAGAGTTGAGTGTCATCAGCATAGCAGTGATAGGAGAAGCCGTGTTTCTGAATGACAGAACCTATGACATGTAGATGGAGAATAGAAGTGGTCCAAGCACTGAGCCCTGGGGAACCCCAGTAGCTAGATGATGTGACTTAGACACTTCACCTCTTAATGACACCCTGTAGGACCTACCAGAGAGGTAAGACCTGAACCACTGGAGAGCAGTTCCTGAGATCCCCGTATTCTTAAGTGTTGACAGGAGGATCTGGTGGATAACTGTGTCAAAAGCAGCAGACAGATCCAGCAGAATGAGCACTGAGGATTTGGAAGCTGCTTTTGCCAGTCTCAGTTCCTCAGTTACCGAGAGCAAGGCAGTCTCAGTCGAATGGCCGCTTTTGAAGCCGGATTGGTTGTTGTCTAGGAGGTTGTCCCGTTCAAGAAACATAGAGAGTTGATGCACACTGAGTTTTGGACAAGGTAGGAAGCTTATGCTTAACCTTACTATCACAGCACATCTGCTGTTTTGGTTGTTATTCTATTAGTTTTTAGGGTTTTTTTGTTGTTTGTTTGTTTTTAGATAATATAGCTTTATAATTTTTTTAGGGCAATTATTTTATATAACTAAAGGCAAGAATTCTAATCTTTTTTTAAATATATTTGTCCTCTTTTTATGAATTCTGAAGTGGCATTTAGACCTATTTGCAAACTGTTTTAATGCTGCTCAGAAGATTAACACATAATCACAATTACATATAGTGTTATGAAATTAAAGATTTAAATATAATATTTTGAATAGGCCTAATCTTTTAAAATACTTTTTATTTATTCATGAAACTATACTTAGATTATGAGAGTTATTAAGACCCTGGTAGGTGGCAGCACATCACTGTCTTAATAATAGGCCCAGTGAGTCATTCATTCAACCGATTCTTTCAAAACGCTGAATCAGGAATGAAGCAAGTGGATATCAATGGGACATTTAATTATTCACTCAACCAATTTGTTTAAAGAATCAGATTTATTCATGAACAGCACAGCTCAACTAGTCAGCCACACAACAGTGCTGTCTTGTTGACATCTTGTTAAAAGATCCTCATTTGATAGCTTGCTTGGCCAAACATCTGACAGTTTCTTCTCAGACTCCTTGTGTGGAAGACTGGTAGTTGATGTCTGTCCTTTGCTGTCATTCTCAAGCATTCTGCGCCATACAGTAGGGTGGATAGAATGCAGCTCTAATTTAATTTGAGTTTAGTCTACGTTGTTTAGCCTTTCTGGCTTTTTTATTCTGTTTTTAATGTCAATGGCCCTCATTTATCAATCTTGCGTAGAAACGGGGCGTATATGTTGGCGTAAGATTATGCTTACACTCCTCTCACCGCCTGATTTATGAAGCTGTGCGCACCTCTGCAATGCAGGTGTACGCAATACTTGCCTTTGATAAATGCCGCAGCTGAAAACGATCGTCATTAGAATAACACGCCCCTATATATTCAAGTCTCCGCCTCCCCCACGCCCTCATTTTACACCATGGACACACAGAAGACGGCAAAGAAGCGAAACTTCTCCGATGTGGAGATTGGGCGCATTCAATCATCTCACTAGTCCACTAGTCAGGGCACTGATTAGGACATAAGTCAATGGGCTGACTCCCTGATCAGTGCCCTGACTAGTGAACTAGTCAACCAGGAGACCATCACCAGGGAAGTGGGAAAAACCCGAAATTGTTGTATTTGGCAGTTTAAAAAGTGGGATTAAAGGCCTTTACAAAAACAAAATATGAACCCAAATTACCAGTACTGTTAATAGTGTGGAGGTTGTGAAGCGCACTCCAGCAGTTTAAATAGCTGTTTAGATAAGAAATTAAAATTATTTTACAGCACACGTTTTGAAACAATTAGCATCTAATTTTGTATCATGGCACATGTATTGGGGAGTACGATAGTGATGATGATGTGATTATGAGTACCATTCATTCACATTATTAATTAAATGACAATTTGTAAGATTCTTCTTCTTCTTCTTCTTCTTCTTCTTCTTCTTCTTCTTCTTCTTCTTCTTCTTCTTCTTCTTCTTATTATTATTATTATTATTATTATGATTTTTATTATTAATAGGGCCGGGACTCGATTAAAAAAATTAATCTAATTAATTAGAGGCTTTGTAATTAATTAATCGAAATTAATCGCATTTTAATCGCATATAAATATTTGACCTGAGAACAATGAGAAGTAATTTTTCACATGTATTTTTAGTATACCATTGAATAATGACTGAATACATAAGCTTAATCAACAAAATATAGTTTATTTATTTGACCTGAGAACAATGAGAAGTAATTTTTCACATGTATTTTTAGTATACCATTGAATAATGACTGTATACATAAGCTTAATCAACAAAATATAGTTTATTTATTTCAGTCCAGCAGACCAGCGCAATGTTTGCCATTAAGTTTAGCAAAAGCATACTTGTGATATTTGAGGCTCGATGTGATGCGGTGATACGCAAATTCCTTGTTGTATAGCTTGCACACAACCATGCTCTTGACGACGCTTCCATCCTTTCGTTCTTTCGTTTTTTAAAACAAAATTTCCCATCCACGGGGCCAAGCAAAGCAGTCTCATCAGCTTCTTCGTTCATGTTCGCTCATGCCCTGCGTCTCAATCAGCTCCCTAGTTCCCTAGTCAGGGCACTGATCAGGACATAAGTCAATGGGCTGACTCCCTGATCAGTGCCCTGACTACTGAACTAGGGAGCTGATTGAGACGCACCCATGTTGTTGTCGTGACTCCGGAGCGCTAGTTGGTGTTCCAGTATAATCGGTCCGTCGAAACTGATTTATTGAAAAACGTTCCGCGGTGCAAAAATAAATGCGGTTAAATTTTTTATTTTTTTTGCGTAATTAATTAACGCGTTAAAGTCACGTAATTAATTAATCTTAATTAACGCGTTAAAGTCCCGGCCCTATTAATTACGCTTATTGCTATTTAGAAGAAGAATGTCGTCATTATTTATTTTATTATTATTATTTAAAAGAAGAAGAATGTCATTTTTATTATTTTGTCAGTCTGAAATCTTTTTCAGTCCCAGTCCATACGCAGCTAACTGGCCTAACCCTGAAACGTCAGGTAAAGCGCACAGGCCCGCAACTGGAGGAATACATATGCCTACAAATCAAACGCTTTGGTAAAGTCACACAAATTAAACATTGAAGTCCATGTTGCACAAAAATAAACACTGAAGTTTATAATTACTATGTTGTTGTTGTTGTTGTTGTTTTTTTACAGTGGGTCATAATATAGCATATCTTTGTCAGTGTGTTTTGTGGTGTTAGGAATTGTTTCTCTGCGCATTTTTGCACTAACTCAAAACGTGTGTACACCACCTCCTGAGCTGGTGTAGGATTTGAGGGTGCTGTACGCCAACGTCTATATTGATAAATCTCAAAGTCACTGTGGTTTTGGGTGTACGCAAGGTGTACGCTGGAAAATTGTTGTACAAACTTTTGATAAATGAGGGCCATTGTGTGCACCCCCATCATATCTTACAGTACTCCCAAGATAGGTGAACTCATTTGTTGTTAGTAGAGCCTCTCCATTTACATGGATTGGTAATGGATCTGAGATGTTTTAGCGCCATCACTTCAGATTTTTGCAGATTTATTTTTAGGCCAACTTGCTGTGCAAAGTAGCTGAGACATGATGTTTTCTCTTGCATGTGTTGATGAGTGTATGAGACCAGAGCAGGATCATTAGCAAAATCAAGGTCTTCCAATGCTTAGAAGAGGGTCCATCGTATACCTCTTGTTTGGTCTTCTGTTGTGCGGCACATCACCCAGTCGATAACGATGTTGAAGAGTAATACTGACATCACGCATCCTTGTCTGACTCCTGTCTTAATCTTGAATGCCAGGCTACTATTTCCCACCCGGCATTTAAAGTTGGCATAGAAGGTCTTAAAGGGTTAGTTCACCCAAAAATGAAATTGATGTCATTAATGACTCACCCTAATGTTGTTCCACACCCAGTATCATTATCACTGTCCATGTCCAGAAAGCTAATAAAAACATCATCAAAGTAGTGCATATGTGACATCAGTTGGTTGATTAGAGTCTCTTGAAGCATCTAAAATACATTTTGGTCCAAAAATATAGTTGGTCCAAGTATAGTGTGCATTGACTGCATTATGCTCTCGGACTAAAATATAAAATATCTTAAACTGTGTTTCGATGATGAACGAAGGTCTTACGGGTGTGGAACGACATTAGAGTGTCATTATTGACATCAATTTCATTTTTGGGTGAACTAACCCTTTAATGAGGTCCACTATGTGTTGTGGAATTCCATATATCCTTAAGATGTTCCAGAGGCCGTCTCGGTTTATAGTATCGAATGTCTTTTCAAAGCCGATAAAACTGATGTATATTTGCCTCTGCCATTTTGTGCATTGTTCTATGATGTTACGAAGTGCAAATATTTGATCAATACACCCCCTTCCCTCAAATATTCTAGATATGTTTTTATCACTCATCAGTTGGAAAAAAGTAATTCCAAGACATTATAGTTGGTATGTGTTACGAACTGCTCTGAGACAGAAAGGTTGGAGATCCAAACGCAGTATTTATTGAAGGGTAATCCAAAGTCGTAGTCCATAGAACAGGCAAAAGGTCATAACAGGAACTCAGTTCGAAAAAGCAAACAAAACAGAAGAAACAGGCAAAAGGGTAATCCACGGAGAAAGAAAGAAATCAAAGACCAAGATGTATGAAAACAGGGAAACGCTCAGAAATGCAGTTGTGACACTAAACAAGACTTCGCAATGAATGACAGAGATAACCAGGCTTATATAGGCAGAGGTAATGAGACACAGGTGTGAACATTGAGTGCTAATGAGTCAGAGGAAAGGGTTATGGGCAATGTAGTTTGTGATGGAGTGACAGTCCGGGGTGGAGTGCCCTCTGGTTGTGATCACGGGCACTCACACTGGTGAATTGTGACAGTATGGATTTCCCTAATTTCTTAGAATTAGAACGATTATTAAAATATATTTCTTATGCTTGATGTGAATGGAAATTTACACTTGATGCATTCTTGTATTTCTTCCGTGATATTAAGTGTCGGTATATGCACATAAGCAGGCTGATGTCTTCATGTCTTTCAAAAATATAATTAAAAAGCAAGACAATTTAACATAAAAAAAAATCAAGTTGAGTACCATTGTGTTGTGCTGTCACGCTGTTTTTGAAGAACGACGCACCATGTAGTAGCAACTGTAGCTGCACTGTTTCTGGAAAAAATATCAAGCTCAAATGATAAGAAAATCCTGTATTACAGAATTGTAAATATAGCTTGTATACGATTCATTTAACTACATTAAAATAATATTACCAAATTAACATGTTGGATTGGCATCCTTCAAGAAGGCAATCATCAAAACTGCACTGATAAAGAGCCATTAGGCTTTTAATGTTAGAAACAAAGAAAGGGGATGCAATTTAAAAGCAGGGATGAGAACAGACAACCATTAAATATATGTCAGTTAGGGTCATGGAACTTGTCACAAAGAATTACCAACACCACTGTGTTTAACTCTACTGTCATATTCATTCCAGTTTAAAACTGATCATTTAATTCAGGGGTCAGAGTTCAATGCTCCACAAGGATTATTTGACTCTTTTCATGACCTTTATAGACGTAATTTGTTAATGACTGGCAGGAGGAACAGAAATGAAAACTGACATCACAGCACTAGTGAAGGTAAAGCAAAATTTATATAGATGGGGACAGAATAGAAAGACAAAATGAAGATGATCTACAGATACCGATCCACAGAGTAAGCAGAGCAAGAGCAGTGTTTCTAATTCCTTCTCTTTAGGGAGATGAACATTGTGACGAGATGAACGCAAGCTAAGGTTGTGATGTCTGTTCTAAGCATTTCAAAATCTGTTCACATTCATTGTGGCTAAGCCCTGGTTGGGTTAAAAAAGTGTATTAAAAAGACACCATTTTGTGTGATCGGGTATGAATAAAACCATTTACTTAAATCAATCATAGGCTACACTGAAGACATACATTTTTCAGTAATTTCACCAAATAATGTCAAATTCATTTGAGCATTATTGGGGGCTTTCTTCTGCCTCAATGGTCTGTCTTGTCTGCCACCACACCCTACCCATCTCATCTTATCCTCTCCTCCCCTCTTTTTCTAGTTTAGTTCATAATTCATTTCATCCTCTCACCTTCACACACACGCACGCACGCACGCACGCACGCACGCACACACACACACACACACACACACACACACACACACACACACACACACAAACACACACTTTATCCTCCATCACTCTGCATATTTTTCACTTTTCTCACTAATTCACCTTCCTGTCTGTCATCGCTGTGCCTCTCCTCACTTCACCTTTCCCTCCATCGCTCGCTGGTTCTGTTTATCTCTTTCTCTCTAACACCTTACTAGCTCCAACACTTTCTATTAATTAAGTCCTGAGGGGAGGGGAATACTTCCTGTCAGACACTCTGTACATCTGTTTGCCCTACCAAAACGATCTATGCTTTCACTGCTGAAAATAACTGAAGTAAAAAATACATAAAAGTGCAGCTTTCCAAAAAGCAAAAATATTCTTGCTGGGGTGCGTCTTAATAGAGGGCAGGAACTCAGTCTGTGTAGAAAAAACACACTACACAACATTATGGTGACTCCATCTTAAAAAATAGCAGGAGTATTGAAATAGGACCAATGAATAATTCAACCACAGTAAGTATTGAAGAACCAACATGTAGCTCTATATGATTATTTACAGCACCATTCAACCCACTGGAATGCACAGTCAAAAAAGTGCTACAAAAGTCAAAATGGTATTTGGTGAGTCTTTTCCCATGCACAAAGCTAATAGGATAGCTAAAATGATGTTTGACGATGAAGGAAAAAGCTGTTTTAAAGGGTTTTTTTTTTTTGGTTTTTTTTTTTAAAGACATTTTCAACAAATACTCTAAAGGGACACATGGGGGAAAAGAGATTCATGGGGGAAAAATAAACATTTCAAAGCATTTGCATTCACTTTTCTCACAAAAAGTTTTGCATTCACTACAAAAACGTCTGTGATCAAACTCAAAACTGAGATGATGAGGTGGGAAGAAAAACTAAATTTTCAATATTTGTGAATGCAAAGTTTCTCGGGGCAGGCAACTCTTTTCTGAGAGAATTCAAAAAAGCATTGAAATAATAATTAGGAACTCTAAATTTGGTTTCAATCATGTCATGTGTCATTTTTGAGATTTTATTTTTCCTTACACCTGGGAATGTTTCTGCATAATTGAACAAGTAAAAAATTACAAACTTTTACAAATTACAAACAGATTTACACCATCTAGACATGTAATCCCTACAAAATTGTAATTCATAAATTGAACAAACACTCATCATAAAATGTATTCCGTTATCTTAAAGTAAGATCAAAGGATTTAATAGATCTAGACAAAACAATGAGCATTTTTCACTGACTCTATACTGTATTTGGATTACTGTCAGAATGTATTATGCAAATGTCATTGTCTAGCCTAAGACTGGACAAACACACTTATCTATTGCAGACTTCTCTTGCTAAAGGCAAAAAGCAAACAGCAAATGATGAACGTTTGGGGTGACCATGTACAGGCACCTGCACATGACTGGCCAATGTAGACAATCTCCATCTCCAGACTTCCTCTGACCCCTGAGGAGGGAAAGAAATGCCCTTATCACAGGGCCTGACCCCAGTCCTGGTCATACTCAGATAGGAGCCCCCCAGAGAAAAGCCCCCATGCTCCTGAGGAAACAAACATGCTGCCTATCACAACAGTGGGGCCAGATGATGGCCTCAGGTCCCTTGATCTCATTTGGCCTAGTAAAAAAAAAAAAAACTATCCTGCTGGTGTGACTATCCTATATTAGGGTAATAACCTCAAGATGACCTTGCAGTAGGATGCCCCTTAAGGTTCATGCACAAATTTTCCCTGTGTGCATCCATCTGGTCTTGATCTTGCTGACCCACACTCACCTCAGTGAAAAACCCTGGCTCCATTTGCATTCTTCAATATTGATATATACCGCAGCACACATGCTCTGTTCCAAAACCTAGTCAGCTGCATCGCTTTCTGCCTATTTCACAAAAACATTTACTTTCTAAGGTAGAAGGCTAACTCGCAATTGAGTTTGAGAAATTGAGAAATTGTTTGGTGTTAGAATGCTGCTAAGCTAACAATGCGATACTGTCTGTAATACGCATACAAATACATAGCACATCACATTTTGAGTAATGTTGCATGTATGGATTTCTTTCACAGAGCTCTTTACAGTAAATTATATATTTATTTTTCCACAGATTATACATGCTGTCTTACAACTTAACTAGATACAGTAGGCTATTTTAAGGATCATTCTTATAAGGATCAGTGTGCTATTTTTCAAATTATGTGTTAGGGTGTATGTGTCCCAGACGGATGTCTTAGGCTGTATTCAACGTCTCATGAGCTAACACAACGTTTTTACGTGGTGGCAATTAATGAATTTATCTATCTATCTATCTATCTATCTATCTATCTATCTATCTATCTATCTATCTATCTATCTATCTATCTATCTATCTATCTATCTATCTATCTATCTATCTATCTATCTATCTATCTGTCTGTCTGTCTGTCTGTCTGTCTGTCTGTCTGTCTGTCTGTCTGTCTGTCTGTCTATTATTTTATTTTTGTTGGATTCTTTGATGATTGTAAATACAAAATAACAGCATTTATTTTAAATATAAATATTTTGTAGATTTTTCCTTATTGGTGTATGTAAATGTGTCCTTGACTGACATATTTGGCTGTTATACCATGACCAACGCTATCTATTACACAAGGTGGTGACTTTGTACAACTTGTATAATGGGTATCGTTCAGAAATGTATGATTTTTAGAAAAAAAAACTAAGCATAAGGGTCCACCCTTAACCCCATCCTAACCCCCAAATATCAGTGGGGCATAAGCTGAAAGACATGCATAACTGTACAAAATATTTTAAATGAATCACCAATTTGCCAAAACGTAAAAAAGTTACAAATTACCATTGAAGTGTGTTGAATACATCTATTTTCGTCACATTTTTAGAATCTAAAAGAAATAAACCACATCTTGAGATCCATGTGTTTTGTTCCAGTTAAATTTTGAGCTCCAATATGTGTGTATGAACGACCCCTAGCATCAATCAACTTTATTTATATAGCGCTTTTACAATGACGACTGTTTCAAAGCAGCTTCACATTGTTAAACAGGACAATACTAGCCTAGAAATCTAGACGCACCCTAGTGGCATCAAATTTAATCTGTCCGCAAGTGTCGTCTAGGAACTCTCAATACCCTTCTGAGCTGTATTCCCCTCACTCTGGACGAGCCAATCACATTGTGTATAGAGTCGGCGGGCAGGCCATAATGACGACGGCCGAGTTGCGTTTGCGTGCTTCTAGTGAACACAGAAACTGGCGAACGGCGGCGGTCTTTCGAATCAGCTTTGACTGCGATTCTGGAAGACTTGGAGTTAAGCTTTTCTCTGAGAAAAGAACAGCACTGAAGTCATTCTTAAAAAGGGAAGATGTGTTCGGAGTTTAGCCGACCGGATACGGTGAATGTTTAATCTATCAACAAGCTCTGTTTCACCTTCGTTGCTCTGGTTGTTGTAGCACTATCCTATCGCGTGCAGAGGGAGTTTGAAAGACAACCGTTTATCCCGCCCCTCGAATTGAGCCCTGTCTATGGTGAGTTTCCAGACCAAACATCTTGATGTGGGTCTGGCTTGTCAGGCTAGGACAATACTGCAACAAAATTTGATTCGGCTGTACAGTCATTCTGGGAAAAACAGTGATGTTATCAGCTTATTTTAATTTATCATATAGCGACAATGTTGGCAGATCAGTATTATAGTTTATAGAATTAAATAAGAACTAATTAATTATTTTTATTTGTATATTTAGTTAAATAACTTGGATCATAATTTTAGTGTCCCCAACTGAGCAAGCCAAAGGCAACAGACAATAATATAAATAATAAGTATACTGAGTAAGCTGCATGATTAAAGCAGAGCATTTCTACAAGCACTTAATGTAGAAACAAATCATTTTTCACCCATTTGCTATTTACTGCAATGGATCTGAAAGTGGCCAATAAAGCCTATAAAACTTGCTAATACTAGAAGGCGCAATTATTATATTTAATCTTTATGCAACCCTTTTGTATGTTAAATTGCTGTTGTTGCTCATTACACCTCCACAGGCCACCAGTGACTCATGAAATAACAGCAGGTCTTCTTGGGATTTATTTCTGTGCATGTGATTAAGGCATTATATTTCAGCATAATAGAAAACAAGAATAAACATGGAAAGGCAGGTACCACGTGGAAAATTAAGGTTCTAAATGTTTTTTTTTTTTTTTGCAGTGATATAAGAAGCATGAACCATACAAAGATTCCCTCCCCAAAAAAACTTTCAGGGAACAGTACTTAAATCAACTTAAAACAACTGACACGATTTCATGGATGTTTAAGGTTCTTCGTGGAATCATAGATGCCAGTAAATAAACTTTATTTTTAAAAGTGAACAGTCCATAATCAAACACCTTATCCTTGAAAAAGTCTGTTCTCAGAATATAGATCACGGGACTGGTCATATGTAGGTTGTGCGTAAAATCCTATCTATATAAAATCCTTGAGAACCCCTCTGCCAAGTTAATGAATAATTAATTGACAGATAAAAAGTTTCCTGCTGTGCACATGTATGTAGGTGACATTGGTTCTTACTTTGTCCAGTTGTTTAAACAATCTGACATTGGGTTGGCTCTGCTGATGTGCAGAGGCTGTGTGGCCAATCTGTTGTTGTTTTTGAGGCCGATACGGATTGGGAGGGCCGGCTGTCAAGGGAGACGACCCGGCCACACCAAGGGAGCACCTGCTCTGTTGCCGGGGAAACAGCAGGTGTGGGCTGGAAAGTGGGGGTTGAGTGGGGAGTGTGGTTGGAGATCAGAGTCTCCAGAGAGCCTCTCGGAATCTGGAAGCGAGGGACGTGAGAAAACTGCAAACGTCCTGACGGTATCAGTGGCAAGTGGGCCTCCACATCAGGGCCAGCGGACAGTCACTTCTCAAGCACTGCACTGCTGATGGCAGGCCAATAATGATGAGGTTCTGCTTTAGAAAGTGTGACATGACAACTTTCAATGTCCTACAAATTTAATCAATATGCAATTTAAATGTTTTTCCCCCTTTTTTGGAAAATCAAGCACTTTTTTTACATTTACATCAGTGCAGACACTATTGCTGGAATACTTAGTTAGCCTAAGTACAAAACAGTAAAGAAGGATATTTACCATTGTCTGTCTAAACTCGATTCTGATTGGCTGGAACTTTTCCAATAAAGCCGTTTAATGTACAGGTAGTTCCAAGTCAGTTTAATCAATGTTCTTTATTAATGCCCTGTTTTCAGTGCACATACAAATATGCCACTTAGACATAGAGCAAAGATGCTGCCCCGGAAATTTTTATAAAATGTATTTCGCCACTGAATTGCTACATCATATTTCTCAGCAATGGGGTAGTAACAGTAGTTTTTAAGTAGTTTTTTTTTTTTTTTTTTTTTGAGAAACAGTCGCTGAACATACAAAGTTACTCTCTCGCTCTCTCTCTCTCTCTCTCTCTCTCTCTCTCTCTCTCTCTCTCTCTCTCTCTCTCTCTCTCTCTCTCTCTCGACAATTAATTCAAATAAATGCAATAATTCATTCAAATATCTGTAATCTAACACACTACTTTCTGTCTGATTCAAAGCAGGCAGAATGCTGGATCTAACTGATGAAAATAACCATCAGTTTTACTCTTCTGGTCAAATATTGCACTGCATACATCAAACAGCTTTAAGTTGTCAATGCTGGCAAATGACCATGGTATAAGCGGAATAATCCACATTAACAGCGCAGTAAATAGCTGAAATTTTAATGCACAGCTTAGAGTCGTCATTGAGACTCCATCCGGGTGAAGCCAAAGGGTTGGAGGGTTGAGGCGTGGGTGGAGGCCTGGAAGTCCATGACGAGACCAGGGTGAGGATGGACTGAGATGGACCCGGAGGAACAAGGGAGTCCAATGAAGCCTTAGCATTAATGGACTATGGCAAAGATAAAGGAGTGCAGAGCCAAGGTGTAGCCAAAGGGCTAGGCCAGGGTGGCGTAATGGCCCTGGAGTCCTGCAAAGGGATCCGTATCACAGAGCTTGCCTGGTGAATAGGAGACTCGAGGCGGAACCAAAGAGCTGGGTGGAGACAGAGATGAGGACAGAGCCGAGGAGCTGCGCGAGACCAGGTGAATCTGGGGGCAGGTGAATCTGGGGGTTTTGACCAAGCGGCAACCTGACAAATGTGAGGGTGGTGGATTTTTTTATAATTTGTTTACATTACATAAAGCCTTAAAGTTCTGCATAATTAAGGGAGTGGTTACTTTGAGTGACAGGTGGATAGCCATTTATCCACCGTCAATAGTCATTGCATCACGTAAGCTCCGCCCACGTCCCGCCTCTTTGCCCATTTTCTGTTATTCGGGCATGAGGCGTGATGACGCGCTGGCAAGATGGCCAGCACGTCTCTACTTTACGCTTCAGAACGGCTTATCGGAATCCTATGGGTGATGTCACGGACACTACGTCCATAATTTTTTACAGTCTATGGTTTTAACATTTCCAGCAAGGACAACGGCGATAACGGTGTGGACAGGTGACTGGGAGGGATCGGATCATCTAGGAGATTACTTGAAGTGCTTTTAGGTAACAAGGGTGGGAGCTGGTTCCAGGCGATGAGACCTGGTGCTAAGCTCTGGCTTTGGGATGAAATCGGCTTCGGCCTCTAGCGCCGGGACGAATGTGTCGGCTGGCTCTAGCTCTGTGTTGGGAGGCGGCACGCACACATGGTCTGTGGCAGGCATTGGCTCAGGCTTGAAATCTGGACTCGGGTGACAAAATCAGCTGACAAACCAGGAAAACTTAGTGACTATAGAAACTAATACTGCACAGGAACATGAGCAGAAGCATAACTCTGACAGCAACACTGACACTACTTTATTAGAGATCAAATCTAAATACAAAAACCAAATAATGAATCACAGATCATTTTAACACTTGATGGAAAATGTAAATGGTTGTGGGCAAATTCACAGATGAATAAAGAGGAGGAAAGGGGAATGAAAATGAAATACACAAGGGTGATATGTGAAGCTGTTAAAAATTATTATTATTATTATTTTTTATGTAGACTGTAAAACAGAACCATTTCACCACAGGACAACAGATTAACTCTGTGTGGACTTTTACTCAGTGTGTGAAAATTATTCAAAGCGACTGACATTTTTTAGACGGTTCAGCTATACGAATCTGTGTGTGGACCTTATTAGCTGCATTTGAATGATTCTCTGTGTGGTTAAATATACCTGACACATGCAAAAAAGAATCACCTCAGAGTAAAACTGGGGGGAAATGAATCTATTACACAGCTATATTTAGCACTGATAACACACAGAATAATGGAATCGGGGAGAAGATTCATTACGAAACACATTATGATTTAATCAAACTGCACAAAATTCTATTCATTACTCTCTGACAAAAGGCTCATTTATTCCTACTGTCTTGTTAGCTGGCAGGCAAACAGCGTAAGTGCTTCCGCTCCCGCCAGAGAGGTGATCTGACTGAACACCAACTTCCTCTGCGGAGCTGTGAAGGTGAAATTCAGTGCTGCATATGATAATGACTTCTGACCAAGGTTCTTCATTTTTGACATTATGTAAAAGGCTTTTTTTTTGTCTTTACTTCTGTCAAGTCTAAATGGTATATCCGCCATTATCTCCAGTAGCCTGGCTTGCAAGGTTTAGTTTTAAACGGAGCGCTTTTTGAATAACTAGTGCTATTGTTGTTTTCTTGTTTGATTGTTGTTTTCTTGTTTAAATGTCTTAAGCATTTCTGCCTTCTCAAGTTTCTTCATGTGAAGTGTGGTTTTAATTTGAGAAGTAGCACAACGGTGGGTAACAAATACTGACAATGGAAGAAGAGAAGTGAATTAATTTGCTACCTTCAGACCATGTTAGCGGTTTTACGCTAAAGCAGCTGGGTCAGTCTAGTGCGGCTCGGGTTCCGGCTCGCTCCTGCCCGTTTGCCACAGGTTGTCCAGGAGAGGGCACTGACTGGCACAGTGAGGAGCCTACTCTCCTTCAAGTACTCCTTCTTACTGTTGGCCTCACACACCCCTCAGTGAGAGCAGTTTTAAAGAAAGCTATATATTGGTGAAATAATGAAAAATAATGGGTCACACTTAATTATAGATGTAATTACATGAAGGTATATACACATATAATTACAACTTTAAAATGTTTATGTACATAATAAATGCATTCTATAAAATGATTAATTTGTAAGGTGTAAGGACATAGGTCCAAATATTGCACAATAATTTTCTAAAACAAGTGTAATAATTACTATTACTGATTTTGAAAGAAAGAAACCACTTTATATCAAAGAACTTAATTACTGTACTGTACTAAATAAAAATTAATTAATTAATTCAAATAAATTGAATTACTCTAATGTACTCAAATGAATAATTTAATATAATGCACTTATTGTGTGCATACATGTTTTTACATTGTACTTACATTACTTATTTTTTTATGTAAGTGCATAGTAGTTAAGGCCCTCTAATATAAAGTAAAAAAAATATATATATATATATATATATATATATATATATATATATATATATATTATTATTATTATTTCAGTAGAATGTCCGTGTTACAGGGTAATTAAGTTCTGAGTAATATTAATGACTCGATTACTTCAAACAAAGATAGAAACTTTTGAGTAACATTCAGCTACAACAAATGACATTTTGTATTAGTGTCAAAACTTCAGACAACTTGGAATATAGGGCATGTCAACTGAACTACTTGTCCTTTTTGGAGCATGACAGCTGTGGTCACTATGAGTTTTTGCTGTTGATCTGTGAAATTTAGCATAAAAATTTTCCCTTTTGTGTTCCACTAACAAAAGTAACAGGACATGAGCTTAAAATGACATAAAGCTGAATAAATAATGACAAGGTTTTCATTTCAGAGTAAACTATTCCAGTAAACTATGAATAAAGCAAACCTGGCTCTAAACGATTCCCCATTATCCCATCATGCTAGAAGACACATCATTGTAAATGTTCCCATCCATGTTCACTAATAAACTTCTGCAACATCCATTAATTCAGAACTTGATCTTTAGCCAAAGCAAATTTGCTTTTGCATCAATATCACATGCTGAAAGCATGCAGTAAAGAGTTAAAGCAGATCTGCGGCAAGGACAAGGATAAAATTGATCGTTGCCCAACTAGTTTTTAGTTTTAGTAATTTCAGGGCCCCTACAGCATATGCCCAGAACCATTTCACTGACTTCCTGCGGTACCTGTACATAGATGGTTATGTCAGGAACTGGACCATTAAGTCGCCACATTGTGGTATGCTTCTGTGGGAGTGTTTAAGAAAACGGAGGAGGGAATCACCAGACCCAAGGTTAACAAGGCCCTCGGTGCGATTACCAGACACCCGGGAGCTGCTGTGCACTACCTCATTCTGATGCACTCTACGGAAAGTAAATAAGATTTAAATAATAATAAATGAGATAATTTAGGAGCCTGCCTTCTCCTGTCAACCTGAGAGGCTTGGGGCCAAACAGGAGAACAGTCGTACCTTCTCTTTTATGTTAATGCGGTCTCTGACTGGCTCAAAAGGCCTGGAGAATGGGAAACACATGTCCAGTTCTGCACAGATGGCACAAATTGCTCTTTCATTCAGTGGACACCAGCTCCCTGAGAAACTGCAGTCAGAGCCGGCCCTTACAATAATAGTTTGAGGGGCTTGTCTGCCTTTAGACACTTAGCGGTAAGGAGCCCAACTCACCGTATGTACTGGAGTCAAAGCGTGGGGGTTGTATGGGGAATCATTTACATGCTCCGCTGTGGCCGTCTCTGCAGACACAAGTGTCCTTCCTGTACACCTCACAAACCAAGTCATTGTGCGCCTGCTGTTGCTGTTAATGTAATTTTATTGTAAGTCTGTTCTGTTACTACTTGAACGTTTGATCGATACAAAAGACCCCTATAGGGTGCGCAGAAGTTTCCTGTGAGTTGTGTGCCTGTTTCCCCATACTTCTGATGTTACTGCCACAAGAACCGGAACAAATTGTCTGCAGAAGTAAACAGACAGCATTTGAGTCAGAGTTTATGTCCATTGATTTTTGTATCTTCTGAATTTTTGTCTGATTCCGCATAAAAATCTGTAAAAGATCAATTTACTACGGGCCTGTTTACACCTGGTCACTTCATATGTTTTTAGTTATCAGATATCTATCTGATTTAGCAAATCGATTCCATTTACACTTGGTCACATAAATGTGTATCCACAAAACGGATATAAGTGCGTTGTCTTGATTAAGAGATACTCAGCTGCTCATCTGCGGGCTGTCATATCTTGCTATAACATGTCATTTAGCTTATAAAAAGCTCTCACGTTTATTTTTTACCATTGTTGGGAGGAATTACATTTGCATATGTGGTTCAACAACAAGATGCATTTAGACAGTTCAGTTTTGCCCAGACAACCTCCTGAAAGTGGTTTGAGCGAACAGATTTAAATCCATCTCAAATGTGATTCTGAGGTCATTTACACCTGGTCTTTTCAAGATCGGCTAGCTATCCGATCAGAGAAATTGCATGAAGTGACCAGTGATGAAGATTTTTCTTCATAGGGCTTATGAAGAAAAATCAGAATGTTTTGAGTCTTAATTGTTTTAAAGATCAAGCAGGTTAGTTCTGCAGGTCACGTTAATCAAGTTCGCATCACCTGACTGTCAGCTGATATACGTCTACCTATAGGAATATTATGTTGATCACAGCATGCATATAAGCTCCTTCAGTATTATCAGCAGCTATCGCGTTTCTCCGGAGATAATTACTCTCCTGCATCCCCAGCTCCTCAATTAGTCAGGATTCTGTATCTGATTCCCCCTGAATCAGAAAAATTCCCAAAGGATGTTGTACATAAATATTGACATATTTAATGTACATATAAAACATATTTAATGTTTAATTAAACATATCTGCAATACATTATGTTGGTTCTGTTTTGTGAAGGGGGTTTATCGCTGCTCTAGGATACACAAGGGAGTTCTGGCCCAGAAAAGAACCATACCAACAATCCAAACCATATTCTAATTGTCAATTATCTTTGACGATAGTGGTCTGACAAAGTTGACATGTCGTGTTTCCATGTTTTATGGGGACTTTCCATAGGCGTAATGGATTTCATACTGTACAAACTGTACATCCTATCCCCCTACACTGCCCCTGCCCCTGCCCCTGCCCCTGCCCCTGCCCCTGCCCCTGCCCCTGCCCCTAAACCTACCCATCACAGGAAACATTCTGCATTTTTGCTTTCTCAAAAAAACTCCTTCTGTGTGATTTATAAGATGTTTTCCACATGGGGACCTAAAAATGTCCCCACAAGGACAAGGATTTCGGATATTGCCATCTTTGTGGGGACATTTTGTCCCCATAACATAGGGATTACCAGGTCGCACACACACACACACACACACACACACACACACACATATATATATATATATATATATATAGAAGTATAAGTATAATATTGAAGATAAGTATAATATATACAAGTATATATATATACTTGTATATATATATATATACTTGGAAGTATATATATATATATATACAACATCGATGTTGGATGGAGAAGTTGAAGTCCTGGAGCACCAGGAACCACCGCGTCACCTTGGCATTCGTCTCCTTGGCCCAGGCCATCCATTACAGCGGAGCGTGGTCGTCCCACTTGGTACCAGAGGTACTTGGCTTCAGCGAGTCCTAGGTGACACTTCCAGGGGTTGGCGGTCAGCCCAGCCCGATGTAGCTCCGACAGCACCTTCCGCAGCCGGTCCAGATGGTCCTCCCAGGTCTCGGAGTGGACCACCACATCGTCCAGATAGGCCGCTGCGTAGGCTTGGTGGGGCCGGAGCAGGACGTCCATGAGCCGCTGGCAGGTGCCTCCGTGCAGGCCAAAAGGAAGGACGTGGTACTGCCAGTGGCCGCTCGGAGTGGAGAAGGCCATCTTCGGCTTGGCCTGGTTGGAGAGGGGTACCTGCCAATACCCTTTTGTGAGGTCGAGGGTGGAAGTATACCGCGCCCTCCCCAGGCGGTCCAGCAGCTCATCTACGCGGGGTGAAGGGACCCTGCCAGGTGGCCAGGAACTTACAGGCGGCGGTCGTCACTAGGACCAAGACGTGGTCTCCGCGCTGGAATTCCCTGGGTTGGGCGGCCCGGTCGAAGTGCCAACGTTGCTGCATTCACACTGCAAACCAAAGCTGCAACCTCAGTCTTTCTGCAACTCAGCGGTGCGTAATCGCAGTCGCTCCAGCTGACGGTGAAGTCATGTGCATTCCCTCTATAGGGAAACTCTCAGCTCTTAAAGGGGCCACACTATATTTATTCACGCCGTATGTGATGCCACACTTAAGAGACTTATTATAATAAAGAGACTTGATACTTGACTTGGACTCGAGCCCAGAGACTTGAGACTTAACTTGGACTCGAGCCCTGAGACTTGAGACTTGACTTGGACTCTAGCTCAGAGACTTGAGAGCATCTCTGCTCTGTACTGGAGAGCGAGTCCCCTCTAGCACACCCAGATCTACTGTCTCCTCTCGAGGCAGTACTTTGGCTAAAGGTCAGGGTGATCTGAGGGTGTCGGTGTGGACCAACCCGACGAGTTTTCCTTGGGCCACACCCCCCTCTTCAGTACTGCGACCCATGGCGCTCCAAATGTTATCGCTGGTGTTTCCCATCCTAGGCCCAGTGTTTCATTTGGGGCACCGGGGGATGATGTCATATCAATCACCGCATCAAAAGGGGGGTTGAATTCCTCCATGGATGAGGATTCGGAGAGTTGTCGGCATTGCCCGAGTCTGATCTGGAGCTGACAGCCATGCTAATCCAGGCAGCTGAGAGCCTCGGGCAGGTCCCAAGCACTCAAGGCTGGATTATTGGTATCTGGGGGCAGCCTGCACCGATTGCGCCCGCCAACTATCAGCGCCTTTTTTCCCGGAGGAGCTTGAAGAGGTGTTGAAGCCGTGGAAGTCCACATTGTCTTTCTGTGATCGTTTGGCGGCCGCTTCTGCCTTGTCACCTGGTGTGCTTCTCGCAGAGAAGAACCCACCAAATGCCCGATTGGGTCCATGCTCTCCTTCCTCCAGGAAGGGTTGGAGAGAAGGCTGTCTCCCTCCACCCTCAAGGTCTAGATGGTGGCAATAGCTGCTAACCACAACCGGCTGGATTTGATGGTAGGACAGCACGACCTGGTCCGCAGGTTCCTCATGGGGGCGAGAAGGCTAAATCCACCTTGCCCACTACAGGTACCCTTTGAGACCTCGCAGTGGTCTTATCAGCCATGAGCATGGCTCCCTTCGAGCCTCTGCACACTGTGGAGCTTAAGTTCCTGTCAATGAAGACAGTGCTCCTGGTTGCTCTGGCTTCAATTAAGAGGGTGTGGGATCTGCAGGCATTATCGGTTGACAAAGCTTGCCTGGAAATTGGCCTGGCTAACTCTTACATCATCCTGAGACCCCAGCTGGGATATGTGCCCAAGGTTCCCACCACTCCCTTTACGGACCAGGTGGTGAACCTGCAAGCGCAGCCCTTGGATGAGGCAGACCCAGCCTCGGCATTGCGCTTACGTAGACAGAACGCAGTGCTTTAGGACCTCAGACCAGCTCTTTGTCTGTTACGGAGGGAAGCAGAAAGGGAAGGCTCTGTCCAAGCAGAGGTCGTCTCACTCGATCGTGGACACCATTGTCCTGGCTTACCAGGTTCAGGACTTTCCATGCCTCCTTGGGGTCAAAGCACACTCCACTAGGAGAGTAGCTGCCTCTTGTGCTCTAGCACGTGGCGCCTCGCTGATAGACATCTGTAGAGCTGCAGGCTGGGCGACACCTAACACATTCGCCAGATTTTATAATCTGTGAGTGGAGCCTGCGTCCTCTTGTGTCTACTCACCCTAGACGGTCAGTAACGGGACACGCTCAGATGTTTTCGATTGCTGCGCCATTCCACTTCACAAAATGGATGCATGCGCTTATTCGTTCAGGTGAGCCTCCCCCAAGGCCCTGAGTTCCTCTGCACTGGTGATGCCGACACCAGAGTGCATGCCCAAATGGTCCCAGCCCTCGTGCCAGGCTAGGTGTCCATGTGCACGGTTCCCCCATAGGTCAACAGTCACGTGTATTCTCCACGGTAAGTCTCCTTGAGCGCATGTCTTCCCTTGGCAAGATCCTTACCACCCCTTGGGTTGAAATATTCCACCTGCGGCTGAATACCACAGGCTTCTGCCGTATGCAGCCCATATGTGGGTCATACGTGCATTCTAAGTCCTCCCTACGGGCAGGCACTGTGATTGCATTTCTCCAAGTGGGATATGCCTCCCAGTGTACCTTGGTAGCTGAGCCGGCCCCTCGTTATGTTAAATTCCGAGGCAGGGTGCTTAGGTCAGCCCAGGATGCTGGAAGACAGCCATTGTGGCATGATTAGATTGGGACCCCCATTTCGTCAGTACTGATGTAACTCGGAGTGTACTGACTGAAACTGAATGTCTTGGTTACGTATGTAACCCTCGTTCCCTGAAGGAAGGGAATGGAGACGTTACATCCCCATGCCACATCCGCTGTACCGCTGGTATGGCCGGGGCGGTTGGCCTTGGCTCCTCAGCAGGTAACATAAATGCGTGACTGCAATGGAATGTCGTTTATACCCACGCAGTGGGGAGGAGTTGCATTATGCATATTCCGTATGCATTTTCATGTCATTGGATCGTTTTGATTAAGATTGAAGGCAGCTAGCTTTCTAAGCGAAACCCCCATTTTGTCAGTGCTGACGTAACATCTCCGTTCTCTTCCTTCAGGGAACGAGGGTTACATACGTAACCAAGATGTTACAATTATTAATGACATTACACAATAGATTATAAACTGAAAGTGAAACTTTTGTAATTATAACTGCAGTAATTATAGCAGTAAACACAATATTTGTAATATAAGTTTGATACAGATAAAAGCCACTTGTTCAGTGTTTTTATTTTATTTTATTTTTTAATCTAATATTTCTACTTGTTTTCCCTTTGTATGCTGTAGTGGAGTGTAGCTAAAATGGAACACCAATTATGTGAAATTATCAGAAGGTACTGTTTAAAATTAAACACTCTCAAAGGGTCTACCAAAATATAATAAAGAATGCAATAAAGAAATGAACTGTTTTGCACTAGATGGTGAAGGTAATATTTATAATTATTTTGTAATGCTTTTCTCAGTGGTGCAGTCTGTTTCTTTTCAAGGTAAGCGGCTGAAGGGGCTGCCGAACAGAAATAGGTTCCCTTTCGGGGAACTCGAGCTGCGTCGAAACGCTGTGAGAACGCCTCTGCGTTAATGCGTCGTGAAGCGCCTGTAGAACCATTCCATCGGAAAAAAGATTGATCGTCGGCGTGATGACGTCATCGACCGGAAGCTATAAAACGTCCGCGAAAACAAACAGGAACTAGCTTCTGAGCCTTCAGCAAGCGATCTGTGTGAACCTGTCTGTCTATTTGGTGTTTTTTGTCTGTCTATTGAAGAGTTTTTCCACCCTTTTTGTTAAATATTTCATATTAACAAAACAAAGAGAAAATAAAATAGATAGAGAATTATGGCGAGTGAAAGCAGTTTTAAGAGTTGTGTTCATCCCTGCCCACGTTACATCACGAGTGGGGATACACACTCTCTTTGTGTAGCCTGCTTGGGAGCGCAGCATGCCCAGGCAGCCCTCGAGGGGGCTGCTTGCGAGCACTGTGAGCGTATGCCACTGAGAACGCTGCGCTCCCGCCGGGCACTCTTTGAGGAGGGTGCCTCGGCTCGTGTTCCCCGCGGCTCTGGTCCCGCTGCCGCCGAGGCGGAGCGGAGGCTGCAGTCGTGGGGATCACAATTGGATGTTGCAGAGGGGTTAGAGACAGGCGCTGCCTTATCTCTGCCCTCACCTGCACCATCCAGCGGCTCTTCTCGGGGCATGGAAGCACGCATGGCGGTTTCTTCCCCCCCGAGAGAGTCGCCGGTGCTTCATCTGTCCAGCTCTGAGGAGGTGGACGTTGAAAGCATCGAGACTGAAGACTCGCCACTTCAGTCCCCTGCATGCGAGGAGCTCGTTGAGGTTCTGACGCGAGCGGTGGCCAGGCTTAACATCGACTGGTCAACCGAGAGATACGAGGCAGGAAGTAAACGTGCAAGTAAATTAGACGAGAGATTCCTGCCTTCTCGCGCTTCAGAGCCTCAGCGGCGGGGCTTGCCGTTCTTTCACGACTTGCACACTGAGGTGGCAAGATCGTGGAGGAGACCGGCATCATATCGCGTTTTCAGCCCACAGACTTCGGTCTATAGTAACATCGCTGGGCTGAAACAGTATGGGTATGGGGCGATGCCAAAGGTTGAAGAGACGCTCGCGAGCCATCTCTCGCCTTCCTCGGCATCGTCCCTTAAAGCCCCGTCTTTGCCCACCAGACCTCTAAAAACAACGTTGGCGTTGGTGGGCAAAGCGTACTCGGCAGCGGGTCAGGCGGCTGCATGCCTGCACACTATGGCAATCGTGCAGGCATACCAGGCTGACCTGCTGAGGGATCTGGACAGTAGCGATGCAGTGGGGGGAGATATTATTACGAAACTTCGTTATTCTGCCGATTTAGCTCTCCGGGCCACCAAAGAGACGGCCAGATGTGTGGGCCGCTCTATGGCAGCCCTGGTGGCCACGGAGAGGCACTTATGGTTGAACCCCACTGACATCAAAGAGAGGGAGAAAGCTTTTCTGCTGGATGCGCCGCTTTCTCCTGGAGGCCTCTTCGGTGACGCAGTCCATACTGTCACCGAGAGGTTCCAGGAGTCCAAAAAGCAAGCTGCGGCGCTCAAGCAGTTTCTCCCTCTCAGGGTCCAGGTCCCTGGGGCTGCTGCTGACATCAAGCAGCCCAAGCCGAGTACGAGCGCCTCGCACAGGGCAAAACAAAAACAGAGCGTCGCCACCCGAACTCCCCCTCAGCGCGGGGACGAGGGGCGGCGCTCTCAGACGAGGCCTTCGAGGGGCAGGGCTGATCTGAGGACAGTCCTGATCGCCAAGAAGGCCTCGTCGAAGCGTTCCTGACGCTAGAAGCGCCAGGACGCTGAGGGTGGTTCCCCCGTAGGGAAACGGTGTTTACCCCTGCCTACGGTACCCGTTTTCCCTGCGGCACCCTTTGGGGGCCGCGCTGCCAACCCCGCCGCAATGCCGGGGCGCAGTCGGTCTCCGCGGGCCACCTGAGGGTGGGCCGCCCCCTCCTCGGAGGGCAGGAGAAACAAAAGGACGCTGAGGGTAGTCCCCTCCGAAGGGAAACGGTGTTTACCTCTGCCTACGGTACCCGTTGTCCTGCAGCGCCCTCTGGGGGCCGCGCGGCCAACCCCGCCGCAATGACGGGGCGCAAGCGGTCCCCGCGGGCCACTCGAGGGTGGTCCGCTCCCCCTTCGGGGGGCTCCCGAGCAGTCAAGTCAGTCGTTCCCTGCTGGTCCGCCGCTTCAGGGCACTGTGCTTGTTGCTCAAAGTACACCAGAGGCCAGCCTCGAGAGGCTGGTTCCCTTAGTAGATTCTCTAGACGAGTGGAAACGTCAATCAAATATATCTCATTGGGTCCTGCAGCGGTGTCCTACCTACAGAGGTGGGCCCGGAGCAGGCTCTGGTAATGGTACAGGAAGTACAGACACTCCTGCAAAAAGGGGCTATAGAGAGGGTTTCCCCTCCCAGCAGGGAGTCTGGGTTTTACAGCCGTTACTTCATCGTGCCGAAGAAGGATGGGGCTTATGCCCGACATTAGCTTCCTTTCGGTCTAGCACTGTCACCCCGCACATTTACCAAGTGTGTGGATGCAGAACTGGCGCCGTTGCGTCTACAGGGCATCCGCATACTGAGGTATATCGACGACTGGCTGATTCTAGCGAATACAGAGCAGATGGCGGTTCAGCATCGAGATGCTGTTCTCGCGCATATGTCGAAGTTGGGGTTGAGGCTGAACGCCAAGAAGAGTGTGCTTTCTCCGGCTTAGAGAACCACTTTTCTAGGTGTGAACTGGGACTCTGTAATAATGCGGGCGCAATTATCGCCAACACGCATAGCATCGATCCTGGCAGCAGTCAAAGAACAGAAGCTAGGCCGGGCCGTCACTGTGAAACAGTTCCAGAAACTGTTAGGTCTCATGGCAGCAGCGTCCAATGTAATACCTCTTGGCCTACTGTACATGAGGCCACTGCAGTGGTGGCTCAAAACAAAGGGATTCTCCCCGAGGGGAAATCCGCTCCGCACGATCACAGTCACGCGGCGATGCCTACGTGCTCTGGTCATGTGGGAAAACCCGGGATTTCTATCTCAGGGTCCCGTGTTAGGGGCTCATGTTCGTCGCGTAACGCTAACGACAGATGCCTCTCTCACGGGCTGGGGGGGCGACCATGAGTGGTCGCTCATCCCAGGGTCTATGGCAGGAACATTAGCGGCACTGGCACGTAAATCGGCTAGAGATGCTCGCAGTGTTTCTTGCATTGAAACAGTTCCTGCCCGACCTCAGGGGCCACCATGTGCAGACAACACATCGGTGGTCGTCTATATAAATCACCAGGGGGGTCTGAGGTCCCGTCCGTTGGACAAAGTGGCACATCGGGTCCTCCTGTGGGCCCAAGGGAAATTGCTGTCAGTCAGAGCAGTATATATCCCGGGGGTCCTGAATCAGGAAGCAGACAGCCTGTCGAGGCAGGGGCCAAGGCCCGGGGAATGGAGACTCCACCCAGAAGTGGTGGAGCTCCTATGGAAGGTATATGGGAGCTATTTGCTTCGGCGGAGAGTTCTCACTGCCCGCAGTGGTTTCTCTGACCCATCCAGCCCCGCTGGGGTTGGATGCCACGGTGCAGGGGTGGCCGAGGCCACCTCTGTACGCCTTCCCCCCGATTGTCTTGCTTCCAGGAGTTCTGGAGAGGGTACGCCGGGACGGGGCCCAGGTACTTCTAGTGGCTCCGTACTGGCCGACCCGAGTATGGTTTTCGGACCTGATATCTTTCCTGGAAGGCTCTCCGATGGAGATTCCGACCAGGAGGGATCTACTCTCTCAGGCGGGCGGGAGATTCCTGCACCCACGCCCAGAGATGTGGAAACTGTGGGCCTGGCCTCTGAGGGGGCTAGGCTCATAGAGGAAGGTCTCTCGGCCGAGGTCGTAGAGACCATCCTTCACTCCAGAGCTCCGTCTACGAGGAAACTGTACGCTCTGAAAGGGAAACTTTTCTCAGCATGGTGCAGAGAACGCCAGTGGGACCCAGTTAACTGCCCGGTTGGTACAGTGCTGGAGTTTCTGCAGGCAAGGTTCTCGGCAGGGTTGACCCCCTCCACAATAAAGGCGTACGTGGTGGCCTTGGGTGCCTTCCACGTCCCTTTGGGTGGAGTGTCTTGGGAAGACACCCTCTGATTACACGTTTCCTCCGTGGCACTTTAAGGTTGAGGCCTGTTATGCACTCGAGGGTCCCAGCATGGGACTTTTGCGGGGCTTGTCCGAGCCTCCGTTTGAACCCTTGGAGGAGGTGTCGGATAAGTTCCTCACCTCAGGACTATATTCCTTTTGGCTATTTCATCTCTCAAAAGAATAAGAGATATTCAGTCCCTGTCTTAGGGCCCTCATGTCTAGAGTTTGCGCCGGGGATTTCTACATCCCAGGCCGGGTTATGTCCCCAAGGTTCCTACGAGCCCACGGGGCCCCATTACTCTTCAAGCATTCTGTCCTCCTCCTTTCACGACGTCAGACCAGGAAGGATTAATCTGCTGTGCCCTGTTAGAGCACTAGATACTATGTCCACAGAGCTGCCCTGTGGAGGAAAACTGATCAGCTGTTTGTCTGTTCCGGGCCCCCTAGAAGGGGCTCCAGTATCTAAGCAGAGGATGAGCAAGTGGGTGGTCGAGGCCATCTCACTTGCTTATGAGGCGGCCGGGCACCAGTCTCCACTGGCTGTCCGGGCGCATTCAACCAGGGGTATGGCTGCTTCTAAAGCACTTTTGTCGGGGGCTTCCCTCCACGATATTTGTAACGCGGCCGGATGGTCGTCTCCTTTAACCTTCGTCAGGTTCTACGAACTAGACCTGGCATCTACTGTTGGTGCACAGGTACTCTCGTAACCGTGTGCGCTTCGGCTTCACACATACGAGACACTTGGTCCTATGGCGTTGTGGGTATAAGCGTTCTCACAGCGTTTCGATGCAGCTCGAGTTCCCCGAAAGGGAACGTCTCAGGTTACGTATGTAACCCTAGTTCCCTGAGGGAACGAGACGCTGCGTCGCTTTGCCATACTCAACGCATGTCCGTGATCACTTACTTCAGGCTTTATCAGAAGTTAGTTCCTGTTTGTTTTCGCGGACGTTTTATAGCTTCCGGTCGATGACGTCATCACGCCGACGATCAATCTTTTTTCCGATGGAATGGTTCTACAGGCGCTTCACGACGCATTAACGCAGAGGCGTTCTCACAGCGTTTCGACGCAGCGTCTCGTTCCCTCAGGGAACTAGGGTTACATACGTAACCTGAGACGTTTTAGCAAGAACAACATTTTTAGGTGAAAATTTGGTTATTATTATTTTTAATTTTATATATCAGTATCAGTGATAATGCTGTATTGTAATCACCCAGAACTACATCATACACAACTGTATAAAATGTTAAAATGCTTAGTTGCTTTATTGACATTCTTTACATTAAAATTCTAATATAAATGAGAGCAGGGATAAAATTAAACTAATTTGACAAGAGTTTTACTTTTGTATTAAATCATGAGAACATTTTAGTGCAGTGTGCATCTAGACTCATAAATACTCATGACAAAAAAGCCTGCATGTGACTGCTCTAAATAAAAGTGCTTTCACCTTGTGAAGTAATGTGTTTAAATCAGGCCCACGAGAGTGTCCCATTTGTCTATTGGAATGCTTTATGAGCAAGCTTTTGGAAGTGATTGTGTTAGACACTTCGATTTGTGAGGTACTTGTCTATTACTAACAATCATTCCCAGATGTGTTATTTTAATTAAATATATAGATTAGTTTAATTGTTTCATATACTGCCTGTGCTGTGTGTTATTTATCTCGCATGCCCAGCACAGTTCAATTCACTCTCTGTAATTAAAAGATTCCCTGGAAAATATCCAGAATTAAACGGTTGGGTTTGCAGGAGAATGGCAGCTGTATGGCACACTCTCTAAATTCCCCCAATTCTTGCGTAATTCATTTTAAAACAATAATTCTTAATTATAACAGTCTTAATGTCTGTGTAATATTTTGTTTCATTTGGTCAAAGGTAATTTATTAGAATTCATTGAGCATACATCTCTAGTCTAAACAAGGAATAATAAAACATAGTTCTGGTCCTGAATGCTGATGCATCTCTGTGAGACCAACTAACCTTATATTACATGTCACTAGTCTATTTCGTCTAGTAGAAAGATTACATTACCTAATTTGCTTAAAATACATAATATTTTTGTGAAAATGTGTTTGCATAATATGTTGACAACCATTCTATTAAAGCAATATGACACTTGAGGCTATCATACATATTACATAGCTAAAAGGGTTGAAGGCTAACACCACCAATACAGTATGGTCACATCCTCTTTTAACTCCTATATATTAGAGTTAAATGGGTTTTACCATTACCACCATAGTGATATATAACAGTGCTTTTTAAACCTCCCCTTGGGACTTTCCCTAAACCACTGTACATTTTAAATGTCTTACACACCTGATTCAAGCCTTGCAGTCTCCATGAATGCCATGTGACTAATACTCAAGCAAACAGCTTCACGACAATGATCAAAAAAAAAAAAATCAAATAAACCAATAAACATCAAATGAAAAACAACCTCTTGCTTCTTTTAGCGAAATGTTGTGGTTTTATATATATATATATATATATATATATATATATATATATATATATATATATATATATATATATATATATATATATATATATATATATATATATATATATATATATATATATATATATATATATATATATATATATATACAGTACCAGTAGCTAAATCATACTAACCAGTCCAACATTGGTTTCCCCCGCTCCTGGATTGTATAAGTCAATAAATGACAACTACAAGGCAGTCAGTGAGTGTTGTTTACTTAACGCCTGACAGATTTTGGGCATAGCCTGATCATTCCTCCAGAGGCTGAAATCCTATCTAATTGTGAGAACAGCAGTGGGATATACTATTTAGCAACTACATATGTAACCGATTTCCACCTCAAGAATCCCATCATATGGGAAATGCATAACTTATTCTTGGCTCGTATTTCCTTTGGATTCATTCTGAGCAAAATAATAACAGAATGACCGAACATGCTCATTTGATAGCATTTCACCCATAATACCACCTGCTATTAGATGTTTTAGTTTACAGAAGCAAATCGAATAAGATGTTTCTGCTGACATCAAAAGAGTACTCTTCGGAAACTAAAACGAGTGTAGGGCTGCACGATTAATCGAAATCGAACCGCAATGGCGATTTGGCTTAATTTTAATTAAATAAATATGTGCAGCATGTTAGTGAAGAGCGGCTCTGTGATCAGTAGTAAACGCGAGTTTGAGTCGGTTATAATGTGCATTTGAAGGGGGGGGAAAAAACCAGACAATGTTTAATAATTTTTTTTTTTACTCACATATCAAGTGTTTGGAATTTCTTTTCTTTTTTTGTGAGCTGATGTGGCTTCTCATCACAGAATGAGGCAGACAATTAGATCTTCTTCTTCTTCTTTCGGCTGTTCCCTTCAGGGTTCGCCATAGCGAATCATCTGCCTCCATCTATTTCTATAGGCAGACAATTAGATATTATATAGTATTTTATACAGTGATGAATTCTATGTTGATTGGCACTGCATTATAATATACTTTATCAGAGAAGGCTTAAAGAACTCAAATACACCATATATTGTTGCAGTCTTTAATCAAAGCGTCTATCTTATTATTATTTTTTATTATTCAACCACACAGTGCTAGCTTCACATTAGGGATTTCCTGATAACGTTATAATACTTCTCTCTGATAAAAATATGGCGTTTCTGCTTGAGGGTGCCCTCTGGCCTCCAGTATGACATTTTTACATTTTATGCATTTGGCAGACGCTTTTATCCAAAGCGACTTACATTGCATTCAAGGTACACATTTTACATTTTTGTCAATTCTTGCTTTCCCTGGGAATCGAACCCATGACCTTGGCATTGTTAGCGCCATGCTCTACTCATTGAGCTACAGGAAAGACAACCCAGTAAGCCTCCAGTATGAATGAAACATGAGTCTATTTAACTTCATCATATTTTGGGTTAAAAAAAAAAAAGGAAAATTAATACGTCTCTGAATAAATGTATATGAAAATCCATATGTTTTTTTCTCCAGTGTTTTTGTTTTGTTTTAGTTTTAGTTTTGTTTTTTCATAAGAGGATTTTCCTGCATAAGAGGATCATATCTGATATAAAAAAAAAAACAGATTCGTTCTTAATTTTGCACACCTTTTGACAAAAATTAAGAAATTGATGGCACATATTTTAATTAATTAATAATATTTTTATAATTTATTTATATATATATATATATATATATATATATATATATATATATATATATATATATATATATATATATATATATATATATATATATATATATATATATATATATATATATATATATATTTTATTACATTTTAAAATCGCAAATCGCAATTGGATATTTCCCCCAAATCATTCTTAAACAATTCTTAAACAAGAGCACTGAAGAGTTTGGTCAAATGCTGAACAGGACAGGGCTTTTGAGAGGCTTAAGGCTAAATTGTATGTCTCATATTCATTTCCTTTCTGTCTTCAAGCCCATGTGTCACACCGGATTTTTTCAGAGAGCCTTGTTAGCAGTAATTAACAGCAGTGGGTTCTATTGTACACCCAAGTAATTTCCTCTACTAAATACCACTGTGGCTGCTATGAGCCTTTCATTCCAGCCTATGCCTTCCAAAAGCTCCCTTAAGTTGGTGAATTTTCCCATGATAGCACTGTGGGTTGTGGCAGGATGGGGCTGGGGCAGTACACAGTGTGTCAACGTGGGGCTGAACCACAGGGTCAGGCCCAACCAAAGGCTTTCACAAACAGGGGCCTGAACTCTATTACAAATGCAAATCCAAGCTCTAAGTAAGAATTGTTTTAAGGGTACAATGGAGCTAAAGGACTTACCAAGCCCCTCTCCAAAGGTCCCTTTTCTCTCTTGCTCTTGCTCTCTCTTTCCTGCACCTTAGGTTTCCCTTCTTTGCCAACTCATAGGTCTCTTTTTGCCTGTCTTACCAAAATTCTGCAGCCTTCCCCATTGTTCCGGCATTTTCGCTGATTTCCTTCCCTGCCAGCATCCGACAATAGCCTTATATGAACAACTTTGTTACCGCCATTGTCTGTATATCAGAGTAATGTTGCACCATTTTGGTCCTGGTTGGAAGAATTAAAACCTTACAACACACATTGCCAAATGAATTGTCGGATTTACATCTCATTTCACTCTATTTTTTACTTGTGATACTGAATGCCTTGTGTCACAAAAGCTGCTCTGAAAAATAGGGGCCAATTTAGATGCACAGTAACAGCTTAATATATCCCATCGGATACAGCCATTTCATCTTCAAAAAGGGAAGCGTTTAGTCCTATGCTCACCACTTTAATTAGAGGTGGTTCCCTTCGTTATTTAGCATGCACACAAAAGCCCTGCTAGCTGACCTACAAAATGGTGGTCAAGGCAAGCTATTATTTGTCTAATGAAAGAAGTGAATTTCCTCTAAAGGGGTGGGTGAGGAGTTCAACAGGCTTGGCAGTCAAGGGCTTAGATAGTTGTGGTTGGACATGTCTCTATTGAGCTGCATGGTACAGCTCAGTGGCTATGAACTGGACAGATGCCCATACATCTCTAGTCTAAACAGGTCGCCCCCCAATGCACCTCAACAAGAGCCTGTTAAATCAATCTCTAGTGAATTTAAATGCATTAAAACGCAAAGCTTTCCAAAAGACCACGCGTGAGAATTTTTAGGAAACCATTTCAAGAATCGAATACAGTGATGATAAAGGTTTATCGGCTTCACCTCTTGACATGACATTATCAAAGTAAAAGTGAAAGCAATTTCATGCCACATACAGAGACACAGGTTACATTCAGTTGAAAGGAGCATTATAGCTGATCCTCTGGGTTAGGTCCTGCTCCCCACACTTTCAGATTTCAATGAATGTGTTATACAGCTTTCTTTCTTAAGTATTACAAAGCACAAGAGTGTCAATGAGCCTGAGCTGTGGTGAGGCCCAAGCTGTTAAGATCAGCACAGGCAGGGCAGGAGCAGCCATGTCTCTTTAATGATCGTGCTTGAGCACACACGAGCCACCCACCATCTACTGACTACTGAACTGCCACCCTCAGACCTCCATCTTAATTTAGCTAATGAGCAAGCACCTCAAAACTTAGCACCCTCTTCTTCTAGCTCACTCCCATCTGCTGCAGCCTTCACAAACCTCAAAATCAAGACTAATGGCATTGCTTGTTTTTGTTAAATGCAAACTGGTTTGGGATATTTTGGGGTCCAGTTTGTGCCACATGCAGCTTTTTTTCTTTTTTCCCCCTTCTTTTTTATTTTCTCTTTCCTCATATTGAAAATAGGGCCAGTCCCAAGATAGGATAGATGGACTGGGCTGGGCTGGACTAACTGTCGTGCTTTCGTCACACAGAGGGTCAAGTTATTATAGGTCAAACCTCTTGCTGTTTCCTAAAGAGATTGGTGGTTTCACAAAGCAGGATTTACACAGATTGTGAGTTATTCACAGCAGTTCTGCTTGTTTTCTGATAGAATAGAAACTGTTGTTTTGCTGCCTAGCTTGCTTTGACAAGATTTGATTAACTGCTGCCTTAGTCTTACATAGAAGACCTGTATCTTTAAAATTGTAAAGTTAAATTGAAAAAAAGTTTGTATATATATATATATATATATATATATATATATATATATATATATATATATATATATATATATATATATAAAATTAATTATTATTATTATTATTATTATTATTATTATTATTATTATTATTATTATTATTATTATTACTGTAATGAGCCCGAAGTACACTTAAAATGTCATTTCACCCCAAAAACTAAAAACATTTCAGTGCCTGTACAACATGTTCATCTTCGGGACACAAATGAAGAGACATGATCACTTTATATGATGAACAGATTGAATTTAGGCTTTTATTCACATTATCTCACACATCAGTTGTGGTAAACAGAAGCTCAAGCATGTTGGCTTGACATGGAAGAACCAATGAGGTTCAATCTTGTGTGTTACACATGTTTGAGCTTCCGCAAGAACACATGAGATTTGTTCTCGTGCATCAAGCTGGTTCAGTTGAGCTTGTTTATGTTCACTGATTAATGTTTATATGTAAATAAAGCCTAAATTAAATCTGTTCATCATATAAAGTGTTTGAGCCTCTTCCAACACGGTCTCACTCCCAACTCGTCAATATATTGACACTTGGTCAAGACCCCTCTGGGTCACTTTTTAACACACTAGGTACCCCTTTAACATCATTTTGTAATGAGCAGGGTGCTGCTCCATTCATATTGTTTGCCAAATGCATCAGATCATGCATTTAATTCTTTGCATTTGTAAAAGTAGAGTAACTAACCCAACTCCTACCCTAAACCCAGTACTTAACAATATAAAACAATAGTGGGCAAATAAAAGTACAGTCACGGGTATTTATTACAAAAACTGAATACAGTATAAAAGTATTAACTCATTTTGCATTCCAAGTCATCTGAAGTCATACGATGTCTTCATGTAAAGAAAAGATCTGATCTTAATGTTTTAATCACTGAAATTATGATCCCGCTGCTCCGTGAATGCACTCATTCATATCTCATTCAAATGATACACACGACTTTTAGCGTGACGCAATCGGTCACAAGATGACATTTTACAATCAATGTTGACGTAATGACGCAATTGGTCGCGAGACATACGAGAGCCAATGGAATTTCACTATGATATCTGTTTCTTCGAGATGCAATTTTTAACAATTGATTTGTTCCTAATCTTTGGCGGATGGAGATGCTGATCAATTTTGTGGATTTCCTTCACACAAATCAATCGTTTTGTCCTCAGACCACTTTTTGAATAAACTGTGCATGCAGTGGTATCTGCCTGTTATAGCATGTGTTTTATATCATATAATACACAAATTGGTAGGTTTAGGGATGGGATGGAGTTGGGTTGGGTTGGGTTAACAAGTGTCTAACTAGCCAGACTGATCTCATGAAACGGCGTATGTATGACACGCCAATTCGTATGCCATTTTGGCATGCTAACAAGACGCATAATCGCTTTCAAGCGTGTTTATCAAGGCCATTTCATCCTATCCTCCTACACTGTCCCTATCCCTAAACCTACCCATCGCATACACACACAGACACACAGACACACATAAATGTGTGTTTTCATTTTAAATGTTCATGTTTTGAGAGTTTTTGATTGGGAGAACTGTTTGAGACATTGAGATTTCTTAAGCTCTATTTACACAAAGTGAGTCTCCATATGCTGTTCTTTTTATCTCTCTTCTGTTGGAGGAGAATTACCTGAGATGTACAAAAGTGTTTTACAATTTGTGTGTGTGTGTGTGTGTGTGTGTGTGTGTGTGTGTGTGTGTGTGTGTGTGTGTGTGTGTGTGTGTGTGTGTGCGTGCGTGCGTGCGTGCGTGTGTGTGTGTGTGTGTGTGTGTGTGTGTGCATTTAAAAACAGAATGCAATAATGTGGAAGTTTTAAAATTTCAATATTTTATTCAGAATACAACATAAAATATCAAATGTTTAAACTGAGAAAAATGTATAATTTTATGGGGAAAATTTGTTGATTTTACAGTTTTTTTCAGTCGCTAACAAGCACTTACCCATACTTCAGATAATTTTTCTAAACTCTTAACACAGACTTACACCTACAAAACACAATTGGCCAAATGGATAATTTTATTCTCAATAACACATTTTGTTAAATATACACTAACTCTTCATTTCAAAACAGAACACATCTTTCTCTGCACACACTAACTTTACCAAAACACTGGAAATCTGACTCAAAATGGAATTATTCTGTCAAAGAATAACACTTGTTTTCACTTCACAAGGTACATGCAGTCAATTAAAGTATACCAGGTTTCAAAATTCTGGCTATTGTTAACATTACAAAGACTGCATAGACTTTTATGTTTCAATTTTACAGGTATTTGCATGCAAAACATGCAATCCTCCGTTTTGCACTAAATATCTTGGTTGGGAACTGTATGTCCACATGTACAGTAATGTTCACATTCAAAAGCATTCTAGTAAAAAACAAATCAGTTTTTTTCTTGCTTTACTATTTACTACAGGAGATAAAGTAGATACAACGTATGATAGAACAGAAAAAAGTTTTACAGTATTGCTTACAGTGAACAAAATTAACACACAAGAACATTTTGAACGAAGAAAAAATAAGCACAAAATTACTGTATCTAATCTCTGCGATCTACAGGGATAGGCCATGTTTTCATCAACATCACATCTGATATTATCCAAGTCGATACACCTGGGATAAGACCACTTGGTATGTCGGATCCACTCTTAGCAATTACAAACTGTGATGTCCCTGCAGCCAGCATCCATGGCTTCAAGGAGGGACATCTGGTCATGTGGCTGATGGTCATAAACCTTCCATCTCCCTTCTCCCTTCAAACCTTCTCTCTCACTGTTCCTCTCAAAGGGAAGAGTGTAGAGCTGCTTCATTCGGACAATGCCCGCGTAATGGTTGTGAGGCTAATGCTATCGATATTGTCAAAAATCTCATGGTCCTCCACAATTCTACTTTGAATATCTTGCGGTTTTATTGCATTATTTTCAAGAACCATGTGGCATGCTCTTGATCATTATTGAGGAGCTTTCCTCTTCTCCCAGAGGGTGGAAGACGTTTTCTTTAGAGGGACAAAATATTCTACATATGCATTACTGTATGACCTTATTGACATTTGAGAATGAAATTATTATCAGCTGAGATATATTATTTTTGAAATGATAGCATTGCAGAAGCAGGGGTTTTTATACTGTATCTAAGGTTTGGAATATTGTTTTTACTATTGTGGGATGTTGTGTGTTAGCATTCGCAAATACAACAAAAACATTTCATAATTTTGTTGGGAGGTATAGCTTGTCTGTTAAGAAAATATAAGCATTGTGGAAATGTGTTCACTAACTGCATATTGTGTGAAAACGACATGAAATGTGTGAAAGGTATGGCCACAAAAGACTGATGCTGTGCTAATTGTGTTTAGAGTTTTGAAAATGTGACAACTGATTGGACAAACGCTTGTTAGCGACTGAAAAAAACTGTAATTAATAACACAAGTTGATAAGATAATATTACTATACTATATCTTGTCCTTGTAACCGTTGTGTGTGCAGGGAAATCCATAAAGATGGAGAGACCGAAGGATGTGCTGAGAGATTTAAAATGCTCTGCACATGCGCAGATGTTGATTGTTAACCGAAAGGAAACACTGCTTTATCACCCAAAGGAAACACTGTGCTTTATCACCCAAAGGAAACACTGTGCTTTATCACTAAGCAAGTGATAAAGCATATAATATTTGTAAATAAGCACAAGATTTTATCACTAGATACCCAACATCATGTTTTTATCCCTCAGTAATTTGCTGTGTAGATGATAACTGCAAACTCTTTGCAGTATTTCACTGAGAAACTCCTTTCTGATATTGGCCCACTATTTTTTGCCGCAGCATTGGGGGAATTGGTGATTCTCTGCCCATCTTGACTTCTAAGAGACGCTGCCACTCTGATAGGCTTTTTTTTTATACCCAATCATGTTGCCAATTGACCTAATAAGTCCACCAGATTTTTCTTATATACATTTAACTTTTCCTGCCTCTTAATGCCAGCTGTCCCAACTATTTTTGAATGTTATCAGGGCTATCAAAATCCAGTGTTCTGAGTTTTTGTTGTAGGTGGCTATTGTAGATGGCTATAAAAAAATAAAATAAAATAAAAACTTGTGTACTGTGCTAATTAACTGAGACTTCTTACAGCTCTTACAGGTTGTTGGCCTTGTTTGTTTCATTGCTTCTATTGCTCTCCCCTTTTTTGTAAGTCGCTTTGGATAAAAGCGTCTGCTAAATGATTACAGTTTTTTTCAACTGCTTACACACATTATCCAAAGGTTTCCTCTTTTTTTCAAAACTTAACACACAAATTCAAGAATTCCACACACAAGATGCAGAATGCCTCACATCTCTTTCAAAATGAAACAACACAGTCAAAATATCACAAACATATTTCAAAAGCAAACATTTGTCTTACGTTGTAAAGACCTTTACCATAATGTTATATTTTTGATTATGTCATATACACACTGTTATTCAAAACCTAAAGCTCTTCTTTTAAAAGCTCACATGTACATGAATGAATGTAATTGGGAGAGAGCTGTTGAATATATAAAGTAAAAACAAAAGCAAAATTGAAACCAAACTTTTTATTTATGTTTTTATTTGTTTTGCTCTTTGTGGTTGTAAATGTGGTATTAGTGTACACAGTTTGAAAAAAAAAAAAAAAAAAAAAAACACATCAAAAATATGTAGTGTTGTAGCATGTAGTGTAAAACCAAACATAATGTGTGTGCTTGCAGATGGTTGGGTGTATCTAGGCTCCATCTCCTCCGGGCTGGGTCCGGCAACAATACTTCATCCACGTCACATGCTATATTCCCTCTTGCCAGACACCATGGAAAGAACCTTCTTGTATGGCGTATCCAACCTTGGATGGAGGCAGCATCAGTGTCTCCACAACTCCTCTTACTCTGTCTGCATTGTTTGCATCCATTGTCCAAAAGCTATTACTTGACCTTTGGCCTATTTATAGGCCACTACTAAAGTTATGATTGGTTGTTGTTAAGTAAAGCAACAAGTGTTTGCACATGTGAGGAGTTAGTGTGAGGCACTGATGAATTAGTGTGGTATTTTGATTGGTTGTGTTTAAAAAAGGAAATCAAGAAACTTCCTGTCAGATTTTTGTGTGTTGCCTAGAAAATTGTGTGTTGTGTTTTGCAAAAAGTGTTTAACGAAATTGAAAACTGAGTAAAAGGCCAAAAAATAGTGTATGGTTTTGCAGATTTAGTGTGTGGTTCTGGTGTTGAGTGTCAGGTTTTAAAAATTGTGTGACAAGTAACAATTTTGTGTGTAAGCAGTTGAAAAAAACTGTAAATGTAAATGTATAGCGCTCATGCAATCGAAAATGAGCCAATATTTGACATGATTCAAAGGCTGGTCTCAATGCAGATCCGCAGTAGAGTGTAGGGGGATCGAATATACGGTTTGTACAGTATAAAATCCATTACGGCTATTGAAAGTCCCTGTAAACCACATAGACCTGTGTGTGTGTGTGTGTGTGTGTGTGTGTGTGTGTGTGTGTGTGTGTGTGTGTGTGTGTGTGTGTGTGTGTGTGTGTGTGTGTGTGTGTGTGTGTGTGTGTGTTTGTGTGTGTGTGTGTGTGTGTGTGTGTGTGTGTGTGTGTGTGTGTGTGTGTGTGTGTGTGTGTGTGTGTGTGTGTGTGTGTGTGTGAGCCTGTTTATGTGGTTTATGAGGACACAAATTTGTATAACTACATGGGTATTACACTGGTATTACTCTATAAATGTGCTTTATGAGGACATATCAAATGTCCTCATAATTCAAATGGCCTTAGAAACATACTAAATGACCCTGTTGTTCTAACTGACCCTGTTGTTTTAACTGACCCTGTTGTTCTGACTGACACTGTTGTTCTCACTGACCCTGTTGTTTTAACTGACCCTGTTGTTCTAACTGACCCTGTTGTTCTCACTGACCCTGTTGTTTTAACTGACCCTGTTGTTCTGACTGACACTGTTGTTCTCACTGACCCTGTTGTTTTAACTGACCCTGTTGTTCTAACTGACCCTGTTGTTCTAACTGACCCTGTTGTGCTTGTGTGTTTTTCCGCAGATGTGTTGATTGAGGAATTCAGAGGCCACCAGGAGGGAGCGGATCCGGGGCCGAGGCTGGTAAATAATGTAGCCTCCAAAGTATTTCGCATCAAGAACTTTGTGGGCTACATGGCGGCGGGGCAGACGGATCTGGCAAGCCTGGGCTTCCTTAATCAGACGGCGAGGATGCGGTCTTGGCTGAACAGCCTCAACCAGGCCAAGATCGCGGAGCCGACCATACATCATTATCTGAAAAATGTGGCCCAGTTCCTGGCCTACGTGGCCGAGACCCCGCCACCCACCAGCCGGCTCTCCCGGACAGTCATGGTGGGGCTGAACCGGGAGATCAAAAACATGATCCGCTCCGTCCGGCGGAGAGTGGTTATGCATGAGGTGAAGGTCAAGCAGGCCAAGGAGGGCCGCCTCATCTCGAAGACCACTCTCCGCCAGTGCCTGGCCAAGGCAAAGGTAGCCATCCCGAAGATCCTGGGTAAGTTTTTGACTCCTCTCACCTTCAAGACACACACACACACACACACACACACACATACTTGACAATTCTCCCTCTTTTCACACAGCCCGTCTCTGCCAGTCACCCAACAGGAATGACCAGTGGTCGTTCTATGGACACCTCACTGCATACTTTGCCTGCATTTATGGGCATCGCAGTGGGGTGTTCCAAAACATGACCATCCAAGAGGTAGAGGCGGCCAGGAAGAACTCTAAGGATGGCTGCTATGTGATCAATGTGAGTGGTTTTATCTCTTTCTCTCTCTCTCTCTCTCTCTCTCTCTCTCTCTCTCTCTGTCTCTCAGTCTCTTACACTTTGTCTCTGTTTCCGCAGATATCAACACACAAGACAAACCAGGCGTTCGGAGCGGCCCAGTTGGCCTTAAACGAGGAGGAATTTGAATGGATGACGGGGTTCCTGGAGCTGAGGCCCTATATGGTGGGGGGGGCCGACCCCACCTACTTTTTTTTCACATCAAAGCCCAGCTCATGCAAAAATCTTAATCAATACTTTCAGGATGCATGGGCTGGGATGGGCCTCCCAGGAACCCCGAACTTTACTGAAATCCGGACGTCCATCGCCACCCACGTAAGTGCTCCCGCATGGCTTGAGTTTCTGAGGTGTGTGTTTCTGAGGTGTGTGTTTGTTTCTGACTATGCTTTCCACTCTATCCACACAGGCCAAGAACACCCATAACCCCGGGGACCGGCACAAGGTGTCCCAATTTATGTGCCACGATACCTCCACGGCTGACCGGTTCTACGCCCTCAATCTAGATGCCACACAGGCTCGGGAGCACCGGAGACTATTTGAGGCGGCCGTGGAGGGAGAGGACACCACCCCGGGGTCTCCGGAGAAGAAAGTTAGAAAAAGAAAGAGGCCCACCAAGCCCATCAGGACCACCAGGCCGGCCAGGCGAACCCCCGCCAGCCCGTCTCCCTCCGACAGCCATGAAGAGGAGGTGGATTCTGCCGCTTCCGTAAGTCCATCATTCTCATCGGTGGGAGGATTGTTTAACCATTCGTTGGTTGGCGTGTTTGCTGACTCTTATTTTCTTTCCATTTCAGAAGGGACCCACCACCCCCAAAAAACGGAGGGTCCTGACTCCCAGGAAGGGATACCCTCTGGTCTTGATTTCACCCCTGAAAACGCAGACCCTCCGGATCTTGGCGAAGCGGCAGAGGAAGCCACCAAAGTTTTTTTGATTTGTTCCCGGTGTTCTGTATATATGTGTTCTTGTTTTAAATAAAATGTTGAAAAGTTCATTACTCTCATGTCTTTTTTTGGCTGCAAAGCAAGTGTCTGATGCACTGAATAAAAGAATATTATCACATATGGTGAAGTACACCCTTCTGATAGGCGGTGCTGTGGCTGAGAGAGGAGCATTGGTTTGGGGGCCCTGGAGCCTTCCATAGCTGAACGGGAGCCCCGAACATAAAAACTTCCATTTTCAAATTTATGCTGTGGCCCCAAATAACGGGTCCACGGGACTGCCTTTTCTATGCAAATTAAGCACTCAAATCACCTGAAAGTTAGATGAGTGTGTGTGTTTGAGTGTGCCCTGTAAAGTAGAGTTGTTTTCATCCATAAAATGTATATTAAATGTGAAATATCACCCATAAACCCTGAGACCTGGAGTCAGTTATTTGTCGGCCATTACGTAATTGGGAATCTGTACGTCTTTGTGTTTTCAACTCCCGTTTGGCCCCAGAAGGCCCTAGGGCCACCAGGCTTGCGTTCCTATCTACGTCTCATCGGCCCCTATCGGAATCCAGAGTTTCGAGAAGATCAGAGAAACTTGATTTTCCACCCCAAAAAATTCAATTTCACCCGTGTATACTGTGAGGTTGGATTCCACGGAATTTCCCACCACGTTTGATCTGATGTGCCGATTGGTCGACCTTTACCTCGCCCCTTTGTCAATACCACCCGTGTATACTGTGAGGTTGGATTCCACGGAATTTCCCACCACGTTTGATCTGATGTGCCGATTGGTCGACCTTTACCTCGCCCCTTTGTCAATACCACCCGTGTATAATGTGAGGTTGGATTCCACGGAATTTCCCACCACGTTTGATCTGATGTGCCGATTGGTCGACCTTTACCTCGCCCCTTTGTCAATACCACCCGTGTATACTGTGAGGTTGGATTCCACGGAATTTCTCACCACGTTTGATCTGATGTGCCGATTGGTCGACCTTTACCTCGCCCCTTTGTCAATACCACCCGTGTATACTGTGAGGTTGGATTCCACGGAATTTCCCACCACGTTTGATCTGATGTGCCGATTGGTCGACCTTTACCTCGCCCCTTTGTCAATTTCACCCGTGTATAATGTGAGGTTGGATTCCACGGAATTTCCCACCACGTTTGATCTGATGTGCCGATTGGTCGACCTTTACCTCGCCCCTTTGTCAATACCACCCGTGTATACTGTGAGGTTGGATTCCACGGAATTTCCCACCACGTTTGATCTGATGTGCCGATTGGTCGACCTTTACCTCGCCCCTTTGTCAATACCACCCGTGTATACTGTGAGGTTGGATTCCACGGAACTTCCCACCACGTTTGATCTGATGTGCCGATTGGTCGACCTTTACCTCGCCCCTTTGTCAATTTAAGTACACCCTTCTGATAGGCGGTGCTGTGGCTGAGAGAGGAGCGTTGGTTTGGGGGCCCTGGAGCCTTCCATAGCTGAACGGGAGCCCCGAACATAAAAACGTCCATTTTCAAATTTATGCTGTGGCCCCAAATAACGGGTCCACGGTACTGCCTTTTCTATGCTAATTAAGCACTCAAATCACCTGAAAGTTAGATGAGTGTGTTTGTTTGAGTGTGCCCTGTACAGTAGAGGTGTTTTCATCCATAAAAATGTATATTAAATGTGAAATATCATCTATGAACACTATGACCTGGAGTCAGTTATTTGGCAGCCATTACGTAATTGGGAATCTGTACGTCTTTGTGTTTTCGACTCCCGTTCGGGAACGCAGAGGCCCCGATGCTCGTGTGGGGACTTGTTAGAAATCTGCAGCCCTCCCCGTGTCAACCAAGCCTACCCCTGAGATCCTGGGCCCCGTGGTTCGGGAGTAATGGGCGGTTAAAAATGTGGATTCTTGGCCTTATTTCTCGTGAAAGCAGTGGTCCCGGGAGCTGGGGACGGTGGGGTTGGAAGGGCCCCTAGGGCTTCTCCAAGCACCAGAAATTTGGAGCTCCAACTCGGTTTGGTTTCCGAGAAACGACCCCTCAAACCTGGACCGGAAGTGACCGTATCTCGGAAACCAAAGGTCCCAGGAGCTGGGGACGATGGGGTTGGAAGGCCCCCTAGGGATTCTCCCAGCACC